>NW_028181330.1:0-147457 GCF_964211825.1 Aythya ferina
GAGTACCATATATCCACCCCAAAACCAACCTAAACCTACCTGATATTCTACAAAACCCACAATTTACACTTTTCCACCATGATGACCAACGAGAAGCCAACAAAACCAAACAGAGACACCAAAAACCTTAAAAAACACCCCAAACAAAAATGGCATCACCCCCAAAACTGGAAGAAAATCCCCAAAACCATAGATCCACCCCAAAACCACCCTAAACCTACCTGATGTTCTCCAAAACCCACAATTTACACTTTTCCAACACGATGACCAACGAGAACACAACAAAACCAAACAGAGACCCCAAAAAACGTCAAAAACACCCCAAACAAGAACGGCATCACCCCCAAAACTCGAAGAAAATCCGCCAAAACCATAGATCCACCCCAAAACCACCCTAAACCTACCTGATGTTCTCCAAAACCCACAATCCACTCCTATTTAACATAATGACAAACAAGAACACAACAAAACCTAATGGAGACCCCAAAAAACGTCAAAAACACCCCAACAAATATCGGCATCACCCCCAAAACTGGAAGAAAATCCGCCAAAACCATAGATCCACCCCAAAACCACGCTAAACCCACCTGATGTTCTCCAAAACCCACAATCCACTCCTATTTAACATAATGACAAACAAGAACACAACAAAACCTAATGGAGACCCCAAAACACGTCAAAAACACCCCAGAAAATATCGGTATCACCCCCAAAACTGGAAGAAAATACGCCAAAACCATAGATCCACCACAAAACCACCCTAAACCTAACTGATGTTCTCCAAAACCCAAAATTTACACTTTTCCAACACGATGACCAACGAGAACCCAACAAAACCCAACAGAGACCCCAAAAAACGTCAAAAACACCCCAAACAAGAACGGCATCACCCCCAAAACTGGAAGAAAATACGCCAAAACCATAGATCCACCACAAAACCACCCTAAACCTACCTGATGTTCTCCAAAACCCACAATCCACACCTATTTAACATAATGACAAACAAGAACACAACAAAACCTAATGGAGACCCCAAAACACGTCAAAAACACCCCAACAAATATCGGCATCACCCCCAAAACTGGAAGAAAATACGCCAAAACCATAGATCCACCCCAAAACCACCCGAAACCTACCTGATGTTCTCCAAAACCCACAATTTACACTTTTCCAACACGATGACCAACGAGAACCCTACAAAACCCAACGGAGACCCCAAAACACGTTAAAAACACCCCAAAAAAGAACGGCATCACCCCCAAAACTGGAAGAAAACCCCAAATACCATAGATCCACCCCAAGGACACCCTAAACCTACCTGATGTTCTCCTAATCCCAAAGCACACTCCCAACCAACATAAAACACATTAGGAACTCAACGAAACGCAACGGAAACCCCAAAACACTTCAAAATCACACGAAGAAAGGAGAGGATCACTCTCCAAAATAGAAGAAAACCCCAAATACCATGAATCCACGCGAAAAGTCCCCCTAAACCTACCTGAAGTTCTCCAAAACCCACAATTTACCCTTTTACAACACGATGACCATGGAAAACCAAATGAAACACAACGGAGACCCCAAAACACGTCAAAAACAACAAAAAAAGTCCAGGATCATCCCCCCCCCCTCCCCCCCCAAAAAAAAAAAAAAAAAACTGAGTACCATATATCCACCCCAAAACCACCCTAAACCTACCTGATATTCTACAAAACCCACAATTTACACTTTTCCACCATGATGACCAACGAGAAGCCAACAAAACCAAACAGAGACACCAAAAACCTTAAAAAACACCCCAAACAAAAATGGCATCACCCCCAAAACTGGAAGAAAATCCCCCAAAACCATAGATCCACCCCAAAACCACCCTAAACCTACCTGATGTTCTCCAAAACCCACAATTTACACTTTTCCAACACGATGACCAACGAGAACACAACAAAACCCAACAGAGACCCCAAAAAACGTCAAAAACACCCCAAACAAGAACGGCATCACCCCCAAAACTCGAAGAAAATCCGCCAAAACCATAGATCCACCCCAAAACCACCCTAAACCTACCTGATGTTCTCCAAAACCCACAATCCACTCCTATATAACATAATGACAAACAAGAACACAACAAAACCTAATGGAGACCCCAAAACACGTCAAAAACACCCCAACAAATATCGGCATCACCCCCAAAACTGGAAGAAAATACACCAAAATCATAGATCCACCCCAAAACCACCATAAACATACCTGATGTTCTCCAAAACCCACAATTAGCTTTTTCCAACACGATGACAAACGAGAACCCAACAGAACCCAACAGAGACCCCAAAAAACGTCAAAAACACCCCAAACAAGAACGGCATCACCCCCAAAACTCGAAGAAAATCCGCCAAAACCATAGATCCACCCCAAAACCACCCTAAACCTACCTGATCTTCTCCAAAACCCACAATCCACTCCTATTTAACATAATGACAAACAAGAACACAACAAAACCTAATGGAGACCCCAAAAAACGTCAAAAACACCCCAAACAAGAACGGCATCACCCCCAAAACTGGAAGAAAATCCCCCAAAACCATAGATCCACCCCAAAACCACCCTAAACCTACCTGATCTTCTCCAAAACCCACAATCCACTCCTATTTAACATAATGACAAACAAGAACACAACAAAACCTAATGGAGACCCCAAAAAACGTCAAAAACACCCCAAACAAGAACGGCATCACCCCCAAAACTGGAAGAAAATCCCCCAAAACCATAGATCCACCCCAAAACCACCCTAAACCTACCTGATATTCTACAAAACCCACAATTTACACTTTTCCACCATGATGACCAACGAGAAGCCAACAAAACCAAACAGAGACACCAAAAACCTTAAAAAACACCCCAAACAAAAATGGCATCACCGCCAAAACTGGAAGAAAATCCCCCAAAACCATAGATCCACCCCAAAACCACCCTAAACCTAACTGATGTTCTCCAAAACCCACAATTTACACTTTTCCAACACGATGACCAACGAGAACACAACAAAACCAAACAGAGACCCCAAAAAACGTCAAAAACACCCCAAACAAGAACGGCATCACCCCCAAAACTCGAAGAAAATCCGCCAAAACCATAGATCCACCCCAAAACCACCCTAAACCTACCTGATGTTCTCCAAAACCCACAATCCACTCCTATTTAACATAATGACAAACAAGAACACAACAAAACCTAATGGAGACCCCAAAAAACGTCAAAAACACCCCAACAAATATCGGCATCACCCCCAAAACTGGAAGAAAATCCGCCAAAACCATAGATCCACCCCAAAACCACGCTAAACCCACCTGATGTTCTCCAAAACCCACAATCCACTCCTATTTAACATAATGACAAACAAGAACACAACAAAACCTAATGGAGACCCCAAAACACGTCAAAAACACCCCAGAAAATATCGGTATCACCCCCAAAACTGGAAGAAAATACGCCAAAACCATAGATCCACCCCAAAACCACCCTAAACCTAACTGATGTTCTCCAAAACCCAAAATTTACACTTTTCCAACACGATGACCAACGAGAACCCAACAAAACCCAACAGAGACCCCAAAAAACGTCAAAAACACCCCAAACAAGAACGGCATCACCCCCAAAACTGGAAGAAAATACGCCAAAACCATAGATCCACCACAAAACCACCCTAAACCTACCTGATGTTCTCCAAAACCCACAATCCACACCTATTTAACATAATGACAAACAAGAACACAACAAAACCTAATGGAGACCCCAAAACACGTCAAAAACACCCCAACAAATATCGGCATCACCCCCAAAACTGGAAGAAAATACGCCAAAACCATAGATCCACCCCAAAACCACCCGAAACCTACCTGATGTTCTCCAAAACCCACAATTTACACTTTTCCAACACGATGACCAACGAGAACCCTACAAAACCCAACGGAGACCCCAAAACACGTTAAAAACACCCCAAAAAAGAACGGCATCACCCCCAAAACTGGAAGAAAACCCCAAATACCATAGATCCACCCCAAGGACACCCTAAACCTACCTGATGTTCTCCTAATCCCAAAGCACACTCCCAACCAACATAAAACACATTAGGAACTCAACGAAACGCAACGGAAACCCCAAAACACTTCAAAATCACACGAAGAAAGGAGAGGATCACTCTCCAAAATAGAAGAAAACCCCAAATACCATGAATCCACGCGAAAAGTCCCCCTAAACCTACCTGAAGTTCTCCAAAACCCACAATTTACCCTTTTACAACACGATGACCATGGAAAACCAAATGAAACACAACGGAGACCCCAAAACACGTCAAAAACAACACAAAAAGTCCAGGATCATCCCCCCCCCCTCCCCCCCCAAAAAAAAAAAAAAAAAACTGAGTACCATATATCCACCCCAAAACCACCCTAAACCTACCTGATATTCTACAAAACCCACAATTTACACTTTTCCACCATGATGACCAACGAGAAGCCAACAAAACCAAACAGAGACACCAAAAACCTTAAAAAACACCCCAAACAAAAATGGCATCACCCCCAAAACTGGAAGAAAATCCCCCAAAACCATAGATCCACCCCAAAACCACCCTAAACCTACCTGATGTTCTCCAAAACCCACAATTTACACTTTTCCAACACGATGACCAACGAGAACACAACAAAACCCAACAGAGACCCCAAAAAACGTCAAAAACACCCCAAACAAGAACGGCATCACCCCCAAAACTCGAAGAAAATCCGCCAAAACCATAGATCCACCCCAAAACCACCCTAAACCTACCTGATGTTCTCCAAAACCCACAATCCACTCCTATATAACATAATGACAAACAAGAACACAACAAAACCTAATGGAGACCCCAAAACACGTCAAAAACACCCCAACAAATATCGGCATCACCCCCAAAACTGGAAGAAAATACACCAAAATCATAGATCCACCCCAAAACCACCATAAACATACCTGATGTTCTCCAAAACCCACAATTAGCTTTTTCCAACACGATGACAAACGAGAACCCAACAGAACCCAACAGAGACCCCAAAAAACGTCAAAAACACCCCAAACAAGAACGGCATCACCCCCAAAACTCGAAGAAAATCCGCCAAAACCATAGATCCACCCCAAAACCACCCTAAACCTACCTGATGTTCTCCAAAACCCACAATCCACTCCTATTTAACATAATGACAAACAAGAACACAACAAAACCTAATGGAGACCCCAAAAAACGTCAAAAACACCCCAAACAAGAACGGCATCACCCCCAAAACTGGAAGAAAATCCCCCAAAACCATAGATCCACCCCAAAACCACCCTAAACCTACCTGATCTTCTCCAAAACCCACAATCCACTCCTATTTAACATAATGACAAACAAGAACACAACAAAACCTAATGGAGACCCCAAAAAACGTCAAAAACACCCCAAACAAGAACGGCATCACCCCCAAAACTGGAAGAAAATCCCCCAAAACCATAGATCCACCCCAAAACCACCCTAAACCTACCTGATATTCTACAAAACCCACAATTTACACTTTTCCACCATGATGACCAACGAGAAGCCAACAAAACCAAACAGAGACAACAAAAACCTTAAAAAACACCCCAAACAAAAATGGCATCACCCCCAAAACTGGAAGAAAATACGCCAAAACCATAGATCCACCCCAAAACCACCCGAAACCTACCTGATGTTCTCCAAAACCCACAATTTACACTTTTCCAACACGATGACCAACGAGAACCCTACAAAACCCAACGGAGACCCCAAAACACGTTAAAAACACCCCAAAAAAGAACGGCATCACCCCCAAAACTGGAAGAAAACCCCAAATACCATAGATCCACCCCAAGGACACCCTAAACCTACCTGATGTTCTCCTAATCCCAAAGCACACTCCCAACCAACATAAAACGCATTAGGAACTCAACGAAACGCAACGGAAACCCCAAAACACTTCAAAATCACACGAAGAAAGGAGAGGATCACTCTCCAAAATAGAAGAAAACCCCAAATACCATGAATCCACGCGAAAAGTCCCCCTAAACCTACCTGAAGTTCTCCAAAACCCACAATTTACCCTTTTACAACACGATGACCATGGAAAACCAAATGAAACACAACGGAGACCCCAAAACACGTCAAAAACAACACAAAAAGTCCAGGATCATCCCCCCCCCCCCAAAAAAAAAAAAAAAAAAAAAAAACTGAGTACCATATATCCACCCCAAAACCACCCTAAACCTACCTGATATTCTACAAAACCCACAATTTACACTTTTCCACCATGATGACCAACGAGAAGCCAACAAAACCAAACAGAGACACCAAAAACCTTAAAAAACACCCCAAACAAAAATGGCATCACCCCCAAAACTGGAAGAAAATACGCCAAAACCATAGATCCACCCCAAAACCACCCTAAACCTAACTGATGTTCTCCAAAACCCACAATTTACACTTTTCCAACACGATGACCAACGAGAACACAACAAAACCAAACAGAGACCCCAAAAAACGTCAAAAACACCCCAAACAAGAACGGCATCACCCCCAAAACTCGAAGAAAATCCGCCAAAACCATAGATCCACCCCAAAACCACCCTAAACCTACCTGATGTTCTCCAAAACCCACAATCCACTCCTATTTAACATAATGACAAACAAGAACACAACAAAACCTAATGGAGACCCCAAAAAACGTCAAAAACACCCCAACAAATATCGGCATCACCCCCAAAACTGGAAGAAAATCCGCCAAAACCATAGATCCACCCCAAAACCACCCTAAACCCACCTGATGTTCTCCAAAACCCACAATCCACTCCTATTTAACATAATGACAAACAAGAACACAACAAAACCTAATGGAGACCCCAAAACACGTCAAAAACACCCCAGAAAATATCGGTATCACCCCCAAAACTGGAAGAAAATACGCCAAAACCATAGATCCACACCAAAACCACCCTAAACCTACCTGATGTTCTCCAAAACCCACAATTTACACTTTTCCAACACGATGACAAACGAGAACCCAACAAAACCCAACAGAGACCCCAAAAAACGTCAAAAACACCCCAAACAAGAACGGCATCACCCCCAAAACTGGAAGAAAATACGCCAAAACCATAGATCCACCCCAAAACCACCCTAAACCCACCTGATGTTCTCCAAAACCCACAATCCATACCTATTTAACATAATGACAAACAAGAACACAACAAAACCTAATGGAGACCCCAAAACACGTCAAAAACACCCCAAAAAATATCGGCATCACCCCCAAAACTGGAAGAAAATCCGCCAAAACCATAGATCCACCCCAAAACCACCCTAAACCCACCTGATGTTCTCCAAAACCCACAATCCACTCCTATTTAACATAATGACAAACAAGAACACAACAAAACCTAATGGAGACCCCAAAACACGTCAAAAACACCCCAGAAAATATCGGTATCACCCCCAAAACTGGAAGAAAATACGCCAAAACCATAGATCCACCCCAAAACCACCCTAAACCTACCTGATGTTCTCCAAAACCCAAAATTTACACTTTTCCAACACGATGACAAACGAGAACCCAACAAAACCCAACAGAGACCCCAAAAAACGTCAAAAACACCCCAAACAAGAACGGCATCACCCCCAAAACTGGAAGAAAATACGCCAAAACCATAGATCCACCCCAAAACCACCCTAAACCCACCTGATGTTCTCCAAAACCCACAATCCATACCTATTTAACATAATGACAAACAAGAACACAACAAAACCTAATGGAGACCCCAAAACACGTCAAAAACACCCCAACAAATATCGGCATCACCCCCAAAACTGGAAGAAAATACGCCAAAACCATAGATCCACCCCAAAACCACCCGAAACCTACCTGATGTTCTCCAAAACCCACAATTTACACTTTTCCAACACGATGACCAACGAGAACCCTACAAAACCCAACGGAGACCCCAAAACACGTTAAAAACACCCCAAAAAAGAACGGCATCACCCCCAAAACTGGAAGAAAACCCAAAATACCATAGATCCACCCCAAGGACACCCTAAACCTACCTGATGTTCTCCTAATCCCAAAGCACACTCCCAACCAACATAAAACACATTAGGAACTCAACGAAACGCAACGGAAACCCCAAAACACTTCAAAATCACACGAAGAAAGGAGAGGATCACTCTCCAAAATAGAAGAAAACCCCAAATACCATGAATCCACGCGAAAAGTCCCCCTAAACCTACCTGAAGTTCTCCAAAACCCACAATTTACCCTTTTACAACACGATGACCATGGAAAACCAAATGAAACACAACGGAGACCCCAAAACACGTCAAAAACAACACAAAAAGTCCAGGATCATCCCCCCCCCCCCCCCCCCAAAAAAAAAAAAAAAAAACTGAGTACCATATATCCACCCCAAAACCACCCTAAACCTACCTGATATTCTACAAAACCCACAATTTACACTTTTCCACCATGATGACCAACGAGAAGCCAACAAAACCAAACAGAGACACCAAAAACCTTAAAAAACACCCCAAACAAAAATGGCATCACCCCCAAAACTGGAAGAAAATCCCCCAAAACCATAGATCCACCCCAAAACCACCCTAAACCTAACTGATGTTCTCCAAAACCCACAATTTACACTTGTCCAACACGATGACCAACGAGAACACAACAAAACCCAACAGAGACCCCAAAAAACGTCAAAAACACCCCAAACAAGAACGGCATCACCCCCAAAACTCGAAGAAAATCCGCCAAAACCATAGATCCACCCCAAAACCACCCTAAACCTACCTGATGTTCTCCAAAACCCAC
The DNA here is from genome assembly GCF_964211825.1 of Aythya ferina. Classification (NCBI taxonomy): domain Eukaryota; kingdom Metazoa; phylum Chordata; class Aves; order Anseriformes; family Anatidae; genus Aythya; species Aythya ferina. The sequence continues at coordinate 8,892 of NW_028181330.1, forward strand.
AATCCACTCCTATATAACATAATGACAAACAAGAACACAACAAAACCTAATGGAGACCCCAAAACACGTCAAAAACACCCCAACAAATATCGGCATCACCCCCAAAACTGGAAGAAAATACACCAAAATCATAGATCCACCCCAAAACCACCCTAAACCTACCTGATGTTCTCCAAAACCCACAATTAGCCTTTTCCAACACGATGACAAACGAGAACCCAACAGAACCCAACAGAGACCCCAAAAAACGTCAAAAACACCCCAAACAAGAACGGCATCACCCCCAAAACTCGAAGAAAATCCGCCAAAACCATAGATCCACCCCAAAACCACCCTAAACCTACCTGATGTTCTCCAAAACCCACAATCCACTCCTATTTAACATAATGACAAACAAGAACACAACAAAACCTAATGGAGACCCCAAAAAACGTCAAAAACACCCCAAACAAGAACGGCATCACCCCCAAAACTGGAAGAAAATCCGCCAAAACCATAGATTCACCCCAAAACCACCCGAAACCTACCTGATCTTCTCCAAAACCCACAATCCACTCCTATTTAACATAATGACAAACAAGAACCCAACAAAACCTAATGGAGACCCCAAAACACGTCAAAAACACCCCAAAAAATATCGGCATCACCCCCAAAACTGGAAGAAAATACGCCAAAACCATAGACCCACCCCAAAACCACCCGAAACCTACCTGATGTTCTCCAAAACCCACAATCCACACCTATTTAACATAATGACAAACAAGAACACAACAAAACCTAATGGAGACCCCAAAACACGTCAAAAACACCCCAACAAATATCGGCATCACCCCCAAAACTGGAAGAAAATACGCCAAAACCATAGATCCACCCCAAAACCACCCGAAACCTACCTGATGTTCTCCAAAACCCACAATTTACACTTTTCCAACACGATGACCAACGAGAACCCTACAAAACCCAACGGAGACCCCAAAACACGTTAAAAACACCCCAAAAAAGAACGGCATCACCCCCAAAACTGGAAGAAAACCCCAAATACCATAGATCCACCCCAAGGACAACCTAAACCTACCTGATGTTCTCCTAATCCCAAAGCACACTCCCAACCAACATAAAACGCATTAGGAACTCAACGAAACGCAACGGAAACCCCAAAACACTTCAAAATCACACGAAGAAAGGAGAGGATCACTCTCCAAAATAGAAGAAAACCCCAAATACCATGAATCCACGCGAAAAGTCCCCCTAAACCTACCTGAAGTTCTCCAAAACCCACAATTTACCCTTTTACAACACGATGACCATGGAAAACCAAATGAAACACAACGGAGACCCCAAAACACGTCAAAAACAACACAAAAAGTCCAGGATCATCCCCCCCCCCCCAAAAAAAAAAAAAAAAAAAAAAAACTGAGTACCATATATCCACCCCAAAACCACCCTAAACCTACCTGATATTCTACAAAACCCACAATTTACACTTTTCCACCATGATGACCAACGAGAAGCCAACAAAACCAAACAGAGACACCAAAAACCTTAAAAAACACCCCAAACAAAAATGGCATCACCCCCAAAACTGGAAGAAAATCCCCCAAAACCATAGATCCACCCCAAAACCACCCGAAACCTAACTGATGTTCTCCAAAACCCACAATTTACACTTTTCCAACACGATGACCAACGAGAACACAACAAAACCCAACAGAGACCCCAAAAAACGTCAAAAACACCCCAAACAAGAACGGCATCACCCCCAAAACTGGAAGAAAATCCGCCAAAACCATAGATCCACCCCAAAACCACCCTAAACCTACCTGATGTTCTCCAAAACCCACAATCCACTCCTATATAACATAATGACAAACAAGAACACAACAAAACCTAATGGAGACCCCAAAACACGTCAAAAACACCCCAACAAATATCGGCATCACCCCCAAAACTGGAAGAAAATACACCAAAATCATAGATCCACCCCAAAACCACCCTAAACCTACCTGATGTTCTCCAAAACCCACAATTAGCCTTTTCCAACACGATGACAAACGAGAACCCAACAGAACCCAACAGAGACCCCAAAAAACGTCAAAAACACCCCAAACAAGAACGGCATCACCCCCAAAACTCGAAGAAAATCCGCCAAAACCATAGATCCACCCCAAAACCACCCTAAACCTACCTGATGTTCTCCAAAACCCACAATCCACTCCTATTTAACATAATGACAAACAAGAACACAACAAAACCTAATGGAGACCCCAAAAAACGTCAAAAACACCCCAAACAAGAACGGCATCACCCCCAAAACTGGAAGAAAATCCGCCAAAACCATAGATCCACCCCAAAACCACCCTAAACCTACCTGATCTTCTCCAAAACCCACAATCCACTCCTATTTAACATAATGACAAACAAGAACCCAACAAAACCTAATGGAGACCCCAAAACACGTCAAAAACACCCCAAAAAATATCGGCATCACCCCCAAAACTGGAAGAAAATACGCCAAAACCATAGACCCACCCCAAAACCACCCGAAACCTACCTGATGTTCTCCAAAACCCACAATCCACTCCTATTTAACATAATGACAAACAAGAACACAACAAAACCTAATGGAGACCCCAAAACACGTCAAAAACACCCCAACAAATATCGGCATCACCCCCAAAACTGGAAGAAAATACGCCAAAACCATAGATCCACCCCAAAACCACCCGAAACCTACCTGATGTTCTCCAAAACCCACAATTTACACTTTTCCAACACGATGACCAACGAGAACCCTACAAAACCCAACGGAGACCCCAAAACACGTTAAAAACACCCCAAAAAAGAACGGCATCACCCCCAAAACTGGAAGAAAACCCCAAATACCATAGATCCACCCCAAGGACAACCTAAACCTACCTGATGTTCTCCTAATCCCAAAGCACACTCCCAACCAACATAAAACGCATTAGGAACTCAACGAAACGCAACGGAAACCCCAAAACACTTCAAAATCACACGAAGAAAGGAGAGGATCACTCTCCAAAATAGAAGAAAACCCCAAATACCATGAATCCACGCGAAAAGTCCCCCTAAACCTACCTGAAGTTCTCCAAAACCCACAATTTACCCTTTTACAACACGATGACCATGGAAAACCAAATGAAACACAACGGAGACCCCAAAACACGTCAAAAACAACACAAAAAGTCCAGGATCATCCCCCCCCCCCCCAAAAAAAAAAAAAAAAAAAAAAAACTGAGTACCATATATCCACCCCAAAACCACCCTAAACCTACCTGATATTCTACAAAACCCACAATTTACACTTTTCCACCATGATGACCAACGAGAAGCCAACAAAACCAAACAGAGACACCAAAAACCTTAAAAAACACCCCAAACAAAAATGGCATCACCCCCAAAACTGGAAGAAAATCCCCCAAAACCATAGATCCACCCCAAAACCACCCTAAACCTAACTGATGTTCTCCAAAACCCACAATTTACACTTTTCCAACACGATGACCAACGAGAACACAACAAAACCCAACAGAGACCCCAAAAAACGTCAAAAACACCCCAAACAAGAACGGCATCACCCCCAAAACTCGAAGAAAATCCGCCAAAACCATAGATCCACCCCAAAACCACCCTAAACCTACCTGATGTTCTCCAAAACCCACAATCCACTCCTATATAACATAATGACAAACAAGAACACAACAAAACCTAATGGAGACCCCAAAACACGTCAAAAAACCCCAACAAATATCGGCATCACCCCCAAAACTGGAAGAAAATACACCAAAATCATAGATCCACCCCAAAACCACCCTAAACATACCTGATGTTCTCCAAAACCCACAATTAGCCTTTTCCAACACGATGACAAACGAGAACCCAACAGAACCCAACAGAGACCCCAAAAAACGTCAAAAACACCCCAAACAAGAACGGCATCACCCCCAAAACTGGAAGAAAATACGCCAAAACCATAGATCCACCCCAAAACCACCCTAAACCTACCTGATGTTCTCCAAAACCCACAATCCACTCCTATTTAACATAATGACAAACAAGAACACAACAAAACCTAATGGAGACCACAAAAAACGTCAAAAACACCCCAAACAAGAACGGCATCACCCCCAAAACTGGAAGAAAATCCCCCAAAACCATAGATCCATCCCAAAACCACCCTAAACCTACCTGATCTTCTCCAAAACCCACAATCCACTCCTATTTAACATAATGACAAACAAGAACAAAACAAAACCTAATGGAGACCCCAAAACACGTCAAAAACACCCCAAAAAATATCGGCATCACCCCCAAAACTGGAAGAAAATACGCCAAAACCATAGACCCACCCCAAAACCACCCGAAACCTACCTGATGTTCTCCAAAACCCACAATCCACTCCTATTTAACATAATGACAAACAAGAACACAACAAAACCTAATGGAGACCCCAAAACACGTCAAAAACACCCCAGAAAATATCGGCATCACCCCCAAAACTGGAAGAAAATACGCCAAAACCATAGATCCACCCCAAAACCACCCGAAACCTACCTGATGTTCTCCAAAACCCACAATTTACACTTTTCCAACACGATGACCAACGAGAACCCTACAAAACCCAACGGAGACCCCAAAACACGTTAAAAACACCCCAAAAAAGAACGGCATCACCCCCAAAACTGGAAGAAAACCCCAAATACCATAGATCCACCCCAAGGACACCCTAAACCTACCTGATGTTCTCCTAATCCCAAAGCACACTCCCAACCAACATAAAACGCATTAGGAACTCAACGAAACGCAACGGAAACCCCAAAACACTTCAAAATCACACGAAGAAAGGAGAGGATCACTCTCCAAAATAGAAGAAAACCCCAAATACCATGAATCCACGCGAAAAGTCCCCCTAAACCTACCTGAAGTTCTCCAAAACCCACAATTTACCCTTTTACAACACGATGACCATGGAAAACCAAATGAAACACAACGGAGACCCCAAAACACGTCAAAAACAACACAAAAAGTCCAGGATCATCCCCCCCCCCCAAAAAAAAAAAAAAAAAAAAAACTGAGTACCATATATCCACCCCAAAACCACCCTAAACCTACCTGATGTTCTCCAAAACCCACAATTTACACTTTTCCACCATGATGACCAACGAGAACACAACAAAACCAAACAGAGACCCCAAAAAACGTCAAAAACACCCCAAACAAGAACGGCATCACCCCCAAAACTCGAAGAAAATCCGCCAAAACCATAGATCCACCCCAAAACCACCCTAAACCTACCTGATGTTCTCCAAAACCCACAATCCACTCCTATTTAACATAATGACAAACAAGAACACAACAAAACCTAATGGAGACCCCAAAAAACGTCAAAAACACCCCAACAAATATCGGCATCACCCCCAAAACTGGAAGAAAATACGCCAAAACCATAGATCCACCCCAAAACCACCCTAAACCCACCTGATGTTCTCCAAAACCCACAATCCACTCCTATTTAACATAATGACAAACAAGAACACAACAAAACCTAATGGAGACCCCAAAACACGTCAAAAACACCCCAGAAAATATCGGTATCACCCCCAAAACTGGAAGAAAATACGCCAAAACCATAGATCCACCCCAAAACCACCCTAAACCTACCTGATCTTCTCCAAAACCCAAAATTTACACTTTTCCAACACGATGACAAACGAGAACCCAACAAAACCCAACAGAGACCCCAAAAAACGTCAAAAACACCCCAAACAAGAACGGCATCACCCCCAAAACTGGAAGAAAATACGCCAAAACCATAGATCCACCCCAAAACCACCCTAAACCCACCTGATGTTCTCCAAAACCCACAATCCACTCCTATTTAACATAATGACAAACAAGAACACAACAAAACCTAATGGAGACCCCAAAACACGTCAAAAACACCCCAACAAATATCGGCATCACCCCCAAAACTGGAAGAAAATACGCCAAAACCATAGATCCACCCCAAAACCACCCTAAACCCACCTGATGTTCTCCAAAACCCACAATCCACTCCTATTTAACATAATGACAAACAAGAACACAACAAAACCTAATGGAGACCCCAAAACACGTCAAAAACACCCCAGAAAATATCGGTATCACCCCCAAAACTGGAAGAAAATACGCCAAAACCATAGATCCACCCCAAAACCACCCTAAACCTACCTGATGTTCTCCAAAACCCAAAATTTACACTTTTCCAACACGATGACAAACGAGAACCCAACAAAACCCAACAGAGACCCCAAAAAACGTCAAAAACACCCCAAACAAGAACGGCATCACCCCCAAAACTGGAAGAAAATACGCCAAAACCATAGATCCACCCCAAAACCACCCTAAACCCACCTGATGTTCTCCAAAACCCACAATCCACTCCTATTTAACATAATGACAAACAAGAACACAACAAAACCTAATGGAGACCCCAAAACACGTCAAAAACACCCCAACAAATATCGGCATCACCCCCAAAACTGGAAGAAAATACGCCAAAACCATAGATCCACCCCAAAACCACCCGAAACCTACCTGATGTTCTCCAAAACCCACAATTTACACTTTTCCAACACGATGACCAACGAGAACCCTACAAAACCCAACGGAGACCCCAAAACACGTTAAAAACACCCCAAAAAAGAACGGCATCACCCCCAAAACTGGAAGAAAACCCCAAATACCATAGATCCACCCCAAGGACACCCTAAACCTACCTGATGTTCTCCTAATCCCAAAGCACACTCCCAACCAACATAAAACACATTAGGAACTCAACGAAACGCAACGGAAACCCCAAAACACTTCAAAATCACACGAAGAAAGGAGAGGATCACTCTCCAAAATAGAAGAAAACCCCAAATACCATGAATCCACGCGAAAAGTCCCCCTAAACCTACCTGAAGTTCTCCAAAACCCACAATTTACCCTTTTACAACACGATGACCATGGAAAACCAAATGAAACACAACGGAGACCCCAAAACACGTCAAAAACAACACAAAAAGTCCAGGATCATCCCCCCCCCCCCCCCCCCCCCCCCAAAAAAAAAAAAAAAAAACTGAGTACCATATATCCACCCCAAAACCACCCTAAACCTACCTGATATTCTCCAAAACCCACAATTTACACTTTTCCACCATGATGACCAACGAGAAGCCAACAAAACCAAACAGAGACACCAAAAACCTTAAAAAACACCCCAAACAAAAATGGCATCACCGCCAAAACTGGAAGAAAATCCCCCAAAACCATAGATCCACCCCAAAACCACCCTAAACCTAACTGATGTTCTCCAAAACCCACAATTTACACTTTTCCAACACGATGACCAACGAGAACACAACAAAACCAAACAGAGACCCCAAAAAACGTCAAAAACACCCCAAACAAGAACGGCATCACCCCCAAAACTCGAAGAAAATACGCCAAAACCATAGATCCACCCCAAAACCACCCTAAACCTACCTGATGTTCTCCAAAACCCACAATCCACTCCTATTTAACATAATGACAAACAAGAACACAACAAAACCTAATGGAGACCCCAAAAAACGTCAAAAACACCCCAACAAATATCGGCATCACCCCCAAAACTGGAAGAAAATCCGCCAAAACCATAGATCCACCCCAAAACCACCCTAAACCCACCTGATGTTCTCCAAAACCCACAATCCACTCCTATTTAACATAATGACAAACAAGAACACAACAAAACCTAATGGAGACCCCAAAACACGTCAAAAACACCCCAGAAAATATCGGTATCACCCCCAAAACTGGAAGAAAATACGCCAAAACCATAGATCCACCCCAAAACCACCCTAAACCTACCTGATCTTCTCCAAAACCCAAAATTTACACTTTTCCAACACGATGACAAACGAGAACCCAACAAAACCCAACAGAGACCCCAAAAAACGTCAAAAACACCCCAAACAAGAACGGCATCACCCCCAAAACTGGAAGAAAATACGCCAAAACCATAGACCCACCCCAAAACCACCCTAAACCCACCTGATGTTCTCCAAAACCCACAATCCATACCTATTTAACATAATGACAAACAAGAACACAACAAAACCTAATGGAGACCCCAAAACACGTCAAAAACACCCCAACAAATATCGGCATCACCCCCAAAACTGGAAGAAAATACGCCAAAACCATAGATCCACCCCAAAACCACCCGAAACCTACCTGATGTTCTCCAAAACCCACAATTTACACTTTTCCAACACGATGACCAACGAGAACCCTACAAAACCCAACGGAGACCCCAAAACACGTTAAAAACACCCCAAAAAAGAACGGCATCACCCCCAAAACTGGAAGAAAACCCCAAATACCATAGATCCACCCCAAGGACACCCTAAACCTACCTGATGTTCTCCTAATCCCAAAGCACACTCCCAACCAACATAAAACACATTAGGAACTCAACGAAACGCAACGGAAACCCCAAAACACTTCAAAATCACACGAAGAAAGGAGAGGATCACTCTCCAAAATAGAAGAAAACCCCAAATACCATGAATCCACGCGAAAAGTCCCCCTAAACCTACCTGAAGTTCTCCAAAACCCACAATTTACCCTTTTACAACACGATGACCATGGAAAACCAAATGAAACACAACGGAGACCCCAAAACACGTCAAAAACAACACAAAAAGTCCAGGATCATCCCCCCCCCCCCCCCCCCCCCCAAAAAAAAAAAAAAAAAACTGAGTACCATATATCCACCCCAAAACCACCCTAAACCTACCTGATATTCTACAAAACCCACAATTTACACTTTTCCACCATGATGACCAACGAGAAGCCAACAAAACCAAACAGAGACACCAAAAACCTTAAAAAACACCCCAAACAAAAATGGCATCACCGCCAAAACTGGAAGAAAATCCCCCAAAACCATAGATCCACCCCAAAACCACCCAACACCTACCCGATGTTCTCCAAAACCCACAATTTACACTTTTCCAACACGATGACCAACGAGAACCCAACAAAACCCAACAGAGACCCCAAAAAACGTCAAAAACACCCCAAACAAGAACGGCATCACCCCCAAAACTGGAAGAAAATACGCCAAAACCATAGATCCACCACAAAACCACCCTAAACCTACCTGATGTTCTCCAAAACCCACAATCCACTCCTATATAACATAATGACAAACAAGAACACAACAAAACCTAATGGAGACCCCAAAACACGTCAAAAACACCCCAACAAATATCGGCATCACCCCCAAAACTGGAAGAAAATACACCAAAATCATAGATCCACCCCAAAACCACCCTAAACATACCTGATGTTCTCCAAAACCCACAATTAGCCTTTTCCAACACGATGACAAACGAGAACCCAACAGAACCCAACAGAGACCCCAAAAAACGTCAAAAACACCCCAAACAAGAACGGCATCACCCCCAAAACTCGAAGAAAATCCGCCAAAACCATAGATCCACCCCAAAACCACCCTAAACCTACCTGATGTTCTCCAAAACCCACAATCCACTCCTATTTAACATAATGACAAACAAGAACACAACAAAACCTAATGGAGACCCCAAAAAACGTCAAAAACACCCCAAACAAGAACGGCATCACCCCCAAAACTCGAAGAAAATCCCCCAAAACCATAGATCCACCCCAAAACCACCCTAAACCTACCTGATCTTCTCCAAAACCCACAATCCACTCCTATTTAACATAATGACAAACAAGAACCCAACAAAACCTAATGGAGACCCCAAAACACGTCAAAAACACCCCAAAAAATATCGGCATCACCCCCAAAACTGGAAGAAAATACGCCAAAACCATAGACCCACCCCAAAACCACCCGAAACCTACCTGATGTTCTCCAAAACCCACAATCCACTCCTATTTAACATAATGACAAACAAGAACACAACAAAACCTAATGGAGACCCCAAAACACGTCAAAAACACCCCAACAAATATCGGCATCACCCCCAAAACTGGAAGAAAATACGCCAAAACCATAGATCCACCCCAAAACCACCCGAAACCTACCTGATGTTCTCCAAAACCCACAATTTACACTTTTCCAACACGATGACCAACGAGAACCCTACAAAACCCAACGGAGACCCCAAAACACGTTAAAAACACCCCAAAAAAGAACGGCATCACCCCCAAAACTGGAAGAAAACCCCAAATACCATAGATCCACCCCAAAACCACCCTAAACCTACCTGATGTTCTCCTAATCCCAAAGCACTCTCCCAACCAACATAAAACGCATTAGGAACTCAACGAAACGCAACGGAAACCCCAAAACACTTCAAAATCACACGAAGAAAGGAGAGGATCACTCTCCAAAATAGAAGAAAACCCCAAATACCATGAATCCACGCGAAAAGTCCCCCTAAACCTACCTGAAGTTCTCCAAAACCCACAATTTACCCTTTTACAACACGATGACCATGGAAAACCAAATGAAACACAACGGAGACCCCAAAACACGTCAAAAACAACACAAAAAGTCCAGGATCATCCCCCCCCCCCAAAAAAAAAAAAAAAAAAAAAACTGAGTACCATATATCCACCCCAAAACCACCCTAAACCTACCTGATATTCTACAAAACCCACAATTTACACTTTTCCACCATGATGACCAACGAGAAGCCAACAAAACCAAACAGAGACACCAAAAACCTTAAAAAACACCCCAAACAAAAATGGCATCACCCCCAAAACTGGAAGAAAATCCCCCAAAACCATAGATCCACCCCAAAACCACCCTAAACCTAACTGATGTTCTCCAAAACCCACAATTTACACTTTTCCAACACGATGACCAACGAGAACACAACAAAACCAAACAGAGACCCCAAAAAACGTCAAAAACACCCCAAACAAGAACGGCATCACCCCCAAAACTGGAAGAAAATCCGCCAAAACCATAGATCCACCCCAAAACCACCCTAAACCTACCTGATGTTCTCCAAAACCCACAATCCACTCCTATTTAACATAATGACAAACAAGAACACAACAAAACCTAATGGAGACCCCAAAAAACGTCAAAAACACCCCAACAAATATCGGCATCACCCCCAAAACTGGAAGAAAATCCGCCAAAACCATAGATCCACCCCAAAACCACCCTAAACCCACCTGATGTTCTCCAAAACCCACAATCCACTCCTATTTAACATAATGACAAACAAGAACACAACAAAACCTAATGGAGACCCCAAAACACGTCAAAAACACCCCAGAAAATATCGGTATCACCCCCAAAACTGGAAGAAAATACGCCAAAACCATAGATCCACACCAAAACCACCCTAAACCTACCTGATGTTCTCCAAAACCCAAAATTTACACTTTTCCAACACGATGACAAACGAGAACCCAACAAAACCCAACAGAGACCCCAAAAAACGTCAAAAACACCCCAAACAAGAACGGCATCACCCCCAAAACTGGAAGAAAATACGCCAAAACCATAGATCCACCCCAAAACCACCCTAAACCCACCTGATGTTCTCCAAAACCCACAATCCATACCTATTTAACATAATGACAAACAAGAACACAACAAAACCTAATGGAGACCCCAAAACACGTCAAAAACACCCCAACAAATATCGGCATCACCCCCAAAACTGGAAGAAAATACGCCAAAACCATAGATCCACCCCAAAACCACCCTAAACCTACCTGATGTTCTCCAAAACCCACAATTTACACTTTTCCAACACGATGACCAACGAGAACCCTACAAAACCCAACGGAGACCCCAAAACACGTTAAAAACACCCCAAACAAGAACGGCATCACCCCCAAAACTGGAAGAAAACCCCAAATACCATAGATCCACCCCAAGGACACCCTAAACCTACCTCATGTTCTCCTAATCCCAAAGCACACTCCCAACCAACATAAAACGCATTAGGAACTCAACGAAACGCAACGGAAACCCCAAAACACTTCAAAATCACACGAAGAAAGGAGAGGATCACTCTCCAAAATAGAAGAAAACCCCAAATACCATGAATCCACGCGAAAAGTCCCCCTAAACCTACCTGAAGTTCTCCAAAACCCACAATTTACCCTTTTACAACACGATGACCATGGAAAACCAAATGAAACACAACGGAGACCCCAAAACACGTCAAAAACAACACAAAAAGTCCAGGATCATCCCCCCCCCCCCCCAAAAAAAAAAAAAAAAAAAACTGAGTACCATATATCCACCCCAAAACCACCCTAAACCTACCTGATATTCTACAAAACCCACAATTTACACTTTTCCACCATGATGACCAACGAGAAGCCAACAAAACCAAACAGAGACACCAAAAACCTTAAAAAACACCCCAAACAAAAATGGCATCACCCCCAAAACTGGAAGAAAATCCCCCAAAACCATAGATCCACCCCAAAACCACCCGAAACCTAACTGATGTTCTCCAAAACCCACAATTTACACTTTTCCAACACGATGACCAACGAGAACACAACAAAACCCAACAGAGACCCCAAAAAACGTCAAAAACACCCCAAACAAGAACGGCATCACCCCCAAAACTGGAAGAAAATCCGCCAAAACCATAGATCCACCCCAAAACCACCCTACACCTACCTGATGTTCTCCAAAACACACAATTTACCCTTTTCCAACACGATGACCAACGAGAACACAAAAAAACCCAACAGAGACCCCAAAAAAACGTCAAAAACACCCCAAACTAGAACGGCAACACCCCCAAAACTGGAAGAAAATCCGCCAAAACCATAGATCCACCCCAAAACCACCCTAAACCCACCTGATGTTATCCAAAACCCACAATCCACTCCTATTTAACATAATGACAAACAAGAACACAACAAAACCTAATGGAGACCCCAAAACACGTCAAAAACACCCCAACAAATATCGGCATCACCCCCAAAACTGGAAGAAAATACGCCAAAACCATAGATCCACACCAAAACCACCCTAAACCTACCTGATGTTCTCCAAAACCCACAATTTACACTTTTCCAACACGATGACCAACGAGAACCCAACAAAACCCAACAGAGACCCCAAAAACCTTAAAAAACACCCCAAACAAAAATGGCATCACCCCCAAAACTGGAAGAAAATCCCCCAAAACCATAGATCCACCCCAAAACCACCCTACACCTACCTGATGTTCTCCAAAACCCACAATCCACACCTATTTAACATAATGACAAACAAGAACACAACAAAACCTAATGGAGACCCCAAAACACGTCAAAAACACCCCAAAAAATATCGGCATCACCCCCAAAACTGGAAGAAAATCCGCCAAAACCATAGATCCACCCCAAAACCACGCTAAACCTACCTGATGTTCTCCAAAACCCACAATTTACACTTTTCCAACACGATGACCAACGAGAACACAACAAAACCCAACAGAGACACCAAAAAACGACAAAAACACCCCAAACAAGAACGGCATCACCCCCAAAACTGGAAGAAAATCCGCCAAAACCATAGATCCACCCCAAAACCACCCTAAACCTACCTGATGTTCTCCAAAACCCACAATTTACACTTGTCCAACACGATGACCAACGAGAACACAACAAAACCCAACAGAGACCCCAAAAAACGTCAAAAACACCCCAAACAAGAACGGCATCACCCCCAAAACTGGAAGAAAACCCCAAATACCATAGATCCACCCCAAGGACACCCTAAACCTACCTGATGTTCTCCTAATCCCAAAGCACACTCCCAACCAACATAAAACGCATTAGGAACTCAACGAAACGCAACGGAAACCCCAAAACACTTCAAAATCACACGAAGAAAGGAGAGGATCACTCTCCAAAATAGAAGAAAACCCCAAATACCATGAATCCACGCGAAAAGTCCCCCTAAACCTACCTGAAGTTCTCCAAAACCCACAATTTACCCTTTTACAACACGATGACCATGGAAAACCAAATGAAACACAACGGAGACCCCAAAACACGTCAAAAACAACACAAAAAGTCCAGGATCATCCCCCCCCCCCAAAAAAAAAAAAAAAAAAAACCTGAGTACCATATATCCACCCCAAAACCAACCTAAACCTACCTGATATTCTACAAAACCCACAATTTACACTTTTCCACCATGATGACCAACGAGAAGCCAACAAAACCAAACAGAGACACCAAAAACCTTAAAAAACACCCCAAACAAAAATGGCATCACCCCCAAAACTGGAAGAAAATCCGCCAAAACCATAGATCCACCCCAAAACCACCCTAAACCTAACTGATGTTCTCCAAAACCCACAATTTACACTTTTCCAACACGATGACCAACGAGAACACAACAAAACCCAACAGAGACCCCAAAAACCGTCAAAAACACCCCAAACAAGAACGGCATCACCCCCAAAACTGGAAGAAAATCCGCCAAAACCATAGATCCACCCCAAAACCACCCTAAACCTACCTGATGTTCTCCAAAACCCACAATCCACTCCTATTTAACATAATGACAAACAAGAACACAACAAAACCTAATGGAGACCCCAAAAAACGTCAAAAACACCCCAAAAAATATCGGCATCACCCCCAAAACTGGAAGAAAATACGCCAAAACCATAGATCCACCCCAAAACCACCCTAAACCCACCTGATGTTCTCCAAAACCCACAATCCACTCCTATTTAACATAATGACAAACAAGAACACAACAAAACCTAATGGAGACCCCAAAACACGTCAAAAACACCCCAACAAATATCGGCATCACCCCCAAAACTGGAAGAAAACCCCAAATACCATAGATCCACCCCAAGGACACCCTAAACCTACCTGATGTTCTCCTAATCCCAAAGCACACTCCCAACCAACATAAAACGCATTAGGAACTCAACGAAACGCAACGGAAACCCCAAAACACTTCAAAATCACACGAAGAAAGGAGAGGATTACTCTCCAAAATAGAAGAAAACCCCAAATACCATGAATCCACGCGAAAAGTCCCCCTAAACCTACCTGAAGTTCTCCAAAACCCACAATTTACCCTTTTACAACACGATGACCATGGAAAACCCAATGAAACAAAACGGAGACCCCAAAACACGTCAAAAACAACACAAAAAGTCCAGGATCATCCCCCCCCCCCAAAAAAAAAAAAAAAAAAAAAAACTGAGTACCATATATCCACCCCAAAACCACCCTAAACCTACCTGATATTCTACAAAACCCATAATTTACACTTTTCCAACACGATGACCAACGAGAACACAACAAAACCCAACAGAGACCCCAAAAAACGTCAAAAACACCCCAAACAAGAACAGCATCACCCCCAAAACTGGAAGAAAATACGCCAAAACCATAGATCCACCCCAAAACTACCCTAAACCTACCTGATCCTCTCCAAAACCCACAATCCACTCCTATTTAACATAATGACAAACAAGAACACAACAAAACCTAATGGAGACCCCAAAACACGTCAAAAACACCCCAAACAAGAACAGCATCACCCCCAAAACTGGAAGAAAATCCGCCAAAACCATAGATCCACCCCAAAACCACCCTAAACCTACCTGATGTTCTCCAAAACCCACAATTTACACTTGTCCAACACGATGACCAACGAGAACACAACAAAACCCAACAGAGACCCCAAAAAACGTCAAAAACACCCCAAACTAGAACGGCAACACCCCCAAAACTGGAAGAAAATCCGCCAAAACCATAGATCCACCCCAAAACCACCCTAAACCTACCTGATGTTCTCCAAAACCCACAATCCACACCTATTTAACATAATGACAAACAAGAACACAACAAAACCTAATGGAGACCCCAAAAAACGTCAAAAACACCCCAAAAAATATCGGCATCACCCCCAAAACTGGAAGAAAATACGCCAAAACCATAGATCCACCCCAAAACCACCCTAAACCCACCTGATGTTCTCCAAAACCCACAATCCACTCCTATTTAACATAATGACAAACAAGAACACAACAAAACCTAATGGAGACCCCAAAACACGTCAAAAACACCCCAACAAATATCGGCATCACCCCCAAAACTGGAAGAAAACCCCAAATACCATAGATCCACCCCAAGGACACCCTAAACCTACCTGATGTTCTCCTAATCCCAAAGCACACTCCCAACCAACATAAAACGCATTAGGAACTCAACGAAACGCAACGGAAACCCCAAAACACTTCAAAATCACACGAAGAAAGGAGAGGATTACTCTCCAAAATAGAAGAAAACCCCAAATACCATGAATCCACGCGAAAAGTCCCCCTAAACCTACCTGAAGTTCTCCAAAACCCACAATTTACCCTTTTACAACACGATGACCATGGAAAACCCAATGAAACAAAACGGAGACCCCAAAACACGTCAAAAACAACACAAAAAGTCCAGGATCATCCCCCCCCCCCAAAAAAAAAAAAAAAAAAAAAAAACTGAGTACCATATATCCACCCCAAAACCACCCTAAACCTACCTGATATTCTACAAAACCCATAATTTACACTTTTCCAACACGATGACCAACGAGAACACAACAAAACCCAACAGAGACCCCAAAAAACGTCAAAAACACCCCAAACAAGAACAGCATCACCCCCAAAACTGGAAGAAAATACGCCAAAACCATAGATCCACCCCAAAACTACCCTAAACCTACCTGATCCTCTCCAAAACCCACAATCCACTCCTATTTAACATAATGACAAACAAGAACACAACAAAACCTAATGGAGACCCCAAAACACGTCAAAAACACCCCAAACAAGAACAGCATCACCCCCAAAACTGGAAGAAAATCCGCCAAAACCATAGATCCACCCCAAAACCACCCTAAACCTACCTGATCTTCTCCAAAACACACAATTTACCCTTTTCCAACACGATGACCAACGAGAACACAACAAAACCCAACAGAGACCCCAAAAAACGTCAAAAACACCCCAAACTAGAACGGCAACACCCCCAAAACTGGAAGAAAATCCGCCAAAACCATAGATCCACCCCAAAACCACCCTAAACCCACCTGATGTTATCCAAAACCCACAATCCACTCCTATTTAACATAATGACAAACAAGAACACAACAAAACCTAATGGAGACCCCAAAACACGTCAAAAACACCCCAACAAATATCGGCATCACCCCCAAAACTGGAAGAAAATACGCCAAAACCATAGATCCACACCAAAACCACCCTAAACCTACCTGATGTTCTCCAAAACCCACAATTTACACTTTTCCAACACGATGACCAACGAGAACACAACAAAACCCAACAGAGACCCCAAAAAACGTCAAAAACACCCCAAACAAGAACGGCATCACCCCCAAAACTGGAAGAAAATCCGCCAAAACCATAGATCCACCCCAAAACCACCCTAAACCTACCTGATGTTCTCCAAAACCCACAATTTACACTTGTCCAACACGATGACCAACGAGAACACAACAAAACCCAACAGAGACCCCAAAAAACGTCAAAAACACCCCAAGAAATATCGGCATCACCCCCAAAACTGGAAGAAAATCCGCCAAAACCATAGATCCACCCCAAAACCACCCGAAACCCACCTGATGTTCTCCAAAACCCACAGTCCACTCCTATTTAACATAATGACAAACAAGAACCCAACAAAACCTAATGGAGACCCCAAAACACGTCAAAAACACCCCAAAAAAGAACGGCATCACCCCCAAAACTGGAAGAAAACCCCAAATACCATAGATCCACCCCAAGGACACCCTAAACCTACCTCATGTTCTCCTAATCCCAAAGCACTCTCCCAACCAACATAAAACGCATTAGGAACTCAACGAAACGCAACGGAAACCCCAAAACACTTCAAAATCACACGAAGAAAGGAGAGGATCACTCTCCAAAATAGAAGAAAACACCAAATACCATGAATCCACGCGAAAAGTCCCCCTAAACCTACCTGAAGTTCTCCAAAACCCACAATTTACGCTTTTACAACACGATGACCATGGAAAACCCAATGAAACAAAACGGAGACCCCAAAACACGTCAAAAACAACACAAAAAGTCCAGGATCATCCCCCCCCCCAAAAAAAAAAAAAAAAAAAAAAAACTGAGTACCATATATCCACCCCAAAACCACCCTAAACCTACCTGATATTCTACAAAACCCACAATTTACACTTTTCCACCATGATGACCAACGAGAACCCAACAAAACCAAACAGAGACCCCAAAAACCTTAAAAAACACCCCAAACAAAAATGGCATCACCCCCAAAACTGGAAGAAAATCCCCCAAAATAATAGATCCACCCCAAAACCACCCTACACCTACCTGATGTTCTCCAAAACCCACAATTTACACTTTTCCAACACGATGACCAACGAGAACCCAACAAAACCCAACAGAGACCCCAAAAAACGTCAAAAACACCCCAAACTAGAACGGCATCACCCCCAAAACTGGAAGAAAATACGCCAAAACCATAGATCCACCCCAAAACCACCCTAAACCTACCTGATCTTCTCCAAAACCCACAATCCATACCTATTTAACATAATGACAAACCAGAACACAACAAAACCTAATGGAGACCCCAAAACACGTCAAAAACACCCCAACAAATATCGGCATCACCCCCAAAACTGGAAGAAAATACACCAAAACCATAGATCCACCCCAAAACCACCCTACACCTAACTGATGTTCTCCAAAACCCACAATTTACACTTTTCCAACACGATGACCAACGAGAACACAACAAAACCCAACAGAGACCCCAAAAAACGTCAAAAACACCCCAAACAAGAACGGCATCACCCCCAAAACTGGAAGAAAATCCGCCAAAACCATAGATCCACCCCAAAACCACCCTAAACCTACCTGATGTTCTCCAAAACCCACAATCCATACCTATTTAACATAATGACAAACAAGAACACAACAAAACCTAATGGAGACCCCAAAACACGTCAAAAACACCCCAACAAATATCGGCATCACCCCCAAAACTGGAAGAAAATACGCCAAAACCATAGATCCACACCAAAACCACCCTAAACCTACCTGATCTTCTCCAAAACCCACAATTTACCCTTTTCTAACACGATGACCAACGAGAACCCAACAAAACCCAACAGAGACCCCAAAAACCTTAAAAAACACCGCAACCAAAAATGGCATCACCCCCAAAACTGGAAGAAAATCCCCCAAAACCATAGATCCACCCCAAAACCACCCTACACCTACCTGATGTTCTCCAAAACCCACAATCCACTCCTATTTAACATAAAGACAAACAAGAACACAACAAAACCTAATGGAGACCCCAAAACACGTCAAAAACACCCCAAAAAATATCGGCATCACCCCCAAAACCGGAAGAAAATCCCCCAAAACCATAGACCCACACCAAAACCACCCTAAACCTACCTGATGTTCTCCAAAACCCACAATCCACTCCTATTTAACATAATGACAAACAAGAACACAACAAAACCTAATGGAGACCCCAAAAAACGTCAAAAACACCCCAAAAAATATCGGCATCACCCCCAAAACTGGAAGAAAATACGCCAAAACCATAGATCCACCCCAAAACCACCCTAAACCTACCTGATGTTCTCCAAAACCCACAATTTACCCTTTTCCAACACGATGACCAACGAGAACACAACAAAACCCAACAGAGACCCCAAAAAACGTCAAAAACACCCCAAACTAGAACGGCAACACCCCCAAAACTGGAAGAAAATCCGCCAAAACCATAGATCCACCCCAAAACCACCCTAAACCCACCTGATGTTATCCAAAACCCACAATCCACTCCTATTTAACATAATGACAAACAAGAACACAACAAAACCTAATGGAGACCCCAAAACACGTCAAAAACACCCCAAAAAATATCGGCATCACCCCCAAAACTGGAAGAAAATAAGCCAAAACCATAGATCCACCCCAAAACCACCCTACACCTAACTGATGTTCTCCAAAACCCACAATTTACACTTTTCCAACACGATGACCAACGAGAACCCAACAAAACCCAACAGAGACCCCCAAAAACGTCAAAAACACCCAAACAAGAACGGCATCACCCCCAAAACTCGAAGAAAATACGCCAAAACCATAGATCCACCCCAAAACCACCCTAAACCTACCTGATCTTCTCCAAAACCCACAATCCACTCCTATTTAACATAATGACAAACAAGAACACAACAAAACCTAATGGAGACTCCAAAACACGTCAAAAACACCCCAAGAAATATCGGCATCACCCCCAAAACTGGAAGAAAATACGCCAAAACCATAGATCCACCCCAAAACCACCCTAAACCTACCTGATGTTCTCCAAAACCACATATTACCCTTTTCCATCACGATGACCAACGAGAACCCTACAAAACCCAACAGAGACCCCAAAAAACGTCAAAAACACCCAAAACAAGAACGGCATCACCCCCAAAACTGGAAGAAAATCCGCCAAAACCATAGATCCACCCCAAAACCACCCGAAACCTACCTGATGTTCTCCAAAACCCACAATCCACTCCTATTTAACATAATGACCAACAAGAACACAACAAAACCTAATGGAGACCCCAAAACACGTCAAAAACACCCCAACAAATATCGGCATCACCCCCAAAACTGGAAGAAAATACACCAAAACCATAGATCCACCACAAAACCACCCTAAACCTACCTGATGTTCTCCAAAACCCACAATTAGCCTTTTCCAACACGATGACCAACGAGAACCCAACAAAACCCAACAGACACCCCAAAAAACGTCAAAAACAACCCAAACAAGAACGGCATCACCCCCAAAACTCGAAGAAAATCCGCCAAAACCATAGATCCACACCAAAACCACCCTAAACCCACCTGATGTTCTCCAAAACCCACAATCCACTCCTATTTAACATAATGACAAACAAGAACCCAACAAAACCTAATGGAGACCCCAAAACACGTCAAAAACACCCCAAAAAATATCGGCATCACCCCCAAAACTGGAAGAAAACCCCAAATACCATAGATCCACACCAAGGACACCCTAAACCTACCTCATGTTCTCCTAATCCCAAAGCACTCTCCCAACCAACATAAAACGCATTAGGAACTCAACGAAACGCAACGGAAACCCCAAAACACTTCAAAATCACACGAAGAAAGGAGAGGATCACTCTCCAAAATAGAAGAAAACCCCAAATACCATGAATCCACGCGAAAAGTCCCCCTAAACCTACCTGAAGTTCTCCAAAACCCACAATTTACCCTTTTACAACACGATGACCATGGAAAACCAAACGAAACACAACGGAGACCCCAAAACACGTCAAAAACAACACAAAAAGTCCAGGATCATCCCCCCCCCCAAAAAAAAAAAAAAAAAAACTGAGTACCATATATCCACCCCAAAACCACCCTAAACCTACCTGATATTCTACAAAACCCACAATTTACACTTTTCCACCATGATGACCAACGAGAAACCAACAAAACCAAACAGAGACCCCAAAAACCTTAAAAAACACCCCAAACAAAAATGGCATCACCCCCAAAACTGGAAGAAAATCCGCCAAAACCATAGATCCACCCCAAAACTACCCTACACCTACCTGATGTTCTCCAAAACCCACAATTTACACTTTTCCAACACGATGACCAACGAGAACCCAACAAAACCCAACGGAGACCCCAAAAAACGTCAAAAACACCCCAAACAAGAACGGCATCACCCCCAAAACTTGAAGAAAATCCGCCAAAACCATAGATCCACCCCAAAACCACCCTAAACCTACCTGATCTTCTCCAAAACCCACAATCCACTCCTATTTAACATAATGAAAAACAAGAACCCAACAAAACCTAATGGAGACCCCAAAACACGTCAAAAACACCCCAACAAATATCGGCATCACCCCCAAAACTGGAAGAAAATCCCCCAAAACCATAGATCCACACCAAAAACACCCTAAACCTACCTGATGTTCTCCAAAACCCACAATTTACACTTTTCCAACACGATGACCAACGAGAACCCAACAAAACCCAACAGAGACCCCAAAAACCTTAAAAAACACCGCAAACAAAAATGGCATCACCCCCAAAACTGGAAGAAAATCCCCCAAAACCATAGATCCACCCCAAAACCACCCTAAACCTACCTGATCTTCTCCAAAACCCACAATCCACTCCTATTTAACATAATGACAAACAAGAACACAACAAAACCTAATGGAGACCCCAAAACACGTCAAAAACACCCCAAACAAGAACAGCATCACCCCCAAAACTAGAAGAAAATCCGCCAAAACCATAGATCCACCCCAAAACCACCCGAAACCTACCTGATGTTCTCCAAAACCCACAATCCACACCTATTTAACATAATGACAAACAAGAACACAACAAAACCTAATGGAGACCCCAAAACACGTCAAAAACACCCCAACAAATATCGGCATCACCCCCAAAACTGGAAGAAAATACGCCAAAACCATAGATCCACCCCAAAACCACCCTAAACCTACCTGATGTTCTCCAAAACCCACAATTTACACTTGTCCAACACGATGACCAACGAGAACACAACAAAACCCAACAGAGACCCCATAAAAAGTCAAAAACACCCCAAACAAGAACGGCATCACCCCCAAAACTGGAAGAAAATCCGCCAAAACCATAGATCCACCCCAAAACCACCCTAAACCTACCTGATGTTCTCCAAAACCCACAATCCACACCTATTTAACATAATGACAAACAAGAACACAACAAAACCTAATGGAGACCTCAAAACACGTCAAAAACACCCCAAGAAATATCGGCATCACCCCCAAAACTGGAAGAAAATACGCCAAAACCATAGATCCACCCCAAAACCACCCTAAACCCACCTGATGTTCTCCAAAACCCACAATCCACTCCTATTTAACATAATGACAAACAAGAACCCAACAAAACCTAATGGAGACCCCAAAACACGTCAAAAACACCCCAAAAAAGAACGGCATCACCCCCAAAACTGGAAGAAAACCCCAAATACCATAGATCCACCCCAAGGACACCCTAAACCTACCTGATGTTCTCCTAATCCCAAAGCACTCTCCCAACCAACATAAAACGCATTAGGAACTCAACGAAACGCAACGGAAACCCCAAAACACTTCAAAATCACATGAAGAAAGGAGAGGATCACTCTCCAAAATAGAAGAAAACCCCAAATACCATGAATCCACGCGAAAAGTCCCCCTAAACCTACCTGAAGTTCTCCAAAACCCACAATTTACCCTTTTACAACACGATGACCATGGAAAACCAAACGAAACACAACGGAGACCCCAAAACACGTCAAAAACAACACAAAAAGTCCAGGATCATCCCCATCCCCCCCCAAAAAAAAAAAAACAAAAAACTGAGTACCATATATCCACCCCAAAACCACCCTAAACCTACCTGATATTCTACAAAACCCACAATTTACACTTTTCCACCATGATGACCAACGAGAAGCCAACAAAACCCAACAGAGACCCCAAAAACCTTAAAAAACACCCCAAACAAAAATGGCATCACCCCCAAAACTGGAAGAAAATCCCCCAAAACCATAGATCCACCCCAAAACTACCCGAAACCTACCTGATGTTCTCCAAAACCCACAATTTACACTTTTCCAACACGATGACCAACGAGAACCCAACAAAACCCAACAGAGACCCCAAAAAACGTCAAAAACACCCCAAACAAGAACGGCATCACCCCCAAAACTTGAAGAAAATCCGCCAAAACCATAGATCCACCCCAAAACCACCCTAAACCTACCTGATCTTCTCCAAAACCCACAATCCATACCTATTTAACATAATGAAAAACAAGAACACAACAAAACCTAATGGAGACCCCAAAACACGTCAAAAACACCCCAACAAATATCGGCATCACCCCCAAAACTGGAAGGAAATACACCAAAACCATAGATCCACCCCAAAACCACCCGAAACCTACCTGATGTTCTCCAAAACCCACAATTTACACTTTTCCAACACGATGACCAACGAGAACACAACAAAACCCAACAGAGACCCCAAAAAACGTCAAAAACACCCCAAACAAGAACGGCATCACCCCCAAAACTCGAAGAAAATCCACCAAAACCATAGATCCACCCCAAACCCACCCTAAACCTACCTGATCTTCTCCAAAACCCACAATCCACTCCTATTTAACATAATGACAAACAAGAACACAACAAAACCTAATGGAGACTCCAAAACACGTCAAAAACACCCCAAGAAATATCGGCATCACCCCCAAAACTGGAAGAAAATCCCCCAAAACCATAGATCCACCCCAAAACCACCCTACACCTACCTGATGTTCTCCAAAACCCACAATTTACCCTTTTCCAACACGATGACCAACGAGAACACAACAAAACCCAACAGAGATCCCAAAAAACGTCAAAAACACCCCAAACTAGAACGGCAACACCCCCAAAACTGGAAGAAAATCCCCCAAAACCATAGATCCACCCCAAAACCACCCGAAACCTACCTGATGTTCTCCAAAACCCACAATCCACACCTATTTAACATAATGACAAACAAGAACACAACAAAACCTAATGGAGACCCCAAAACACGTCAAAAACACCCCAACAAATATCGGCATCACCCCCAAAACTGGAAGAAAATCCCCCAAAACCATAGATCCACCCCAAAACTACCCGAAACCTACCTGATGTTCTCCAAAACCCACAATTTACACTTTTCCAACACGATGACCAACGAGAACACAACAAAACCCAACAGAGACCCCAAAACACGTCAAAAACACCCCAAACAAGAACGGCATCACCCCCAAAACTGGAAGAAAATCCGCCAAAACCATAGATCCACCCCAAAACCACCCTAAACCTACCTGATCTTCTCCAAAACCCACAATCCATACCTATTTAACATAATGAAAAACAAGAACACAACAAAACCTAATGGAGACCCCAAAACACGTCAAAAACACCCCAACAAATATCGGCATCACCCCCAAAACTGGAAGGAAATACACCAAAACCATAGATCCACCCCAAAACCACCCGAAACCTACCTGATGTTCTCCAAAACCCACAATTTACACTTTTCCAACACGATGACCAACGAGAACACAACAAAACCCAACAGAGACCCCCAAAAACGTCAAAAACACCCCAAACAAGAACGGCATCACACCCAAAACTGGAAGAAAATCCACCAAAACCATAGATCCACCCCAAACCCACCCTAAACCTACCTGATCTTCTCCAAAACCCACAATCCACACCTATTTAACATAATGACAAACAAGAACACAAAAAAACCTAATGGAGACCCCAAAACACGTCAAAAACACCCCAAGAAATATCGGCATCACCCCCAAAACTGGAAGAAAATCCGCCAAAACCATAGATCCACCCCAAAACTACCCTAAACCTACCTGATCTTCTCCAAAACCCACAATCCATACCTATTTAAAATAATGACAAACAAGAACACAACAAAACCTAATGGAGACCCCAAAACACGTCAAAAACACCCCAAACAAGAACAGCATCACCCCCAAAACTGGAAGAAAATACGCCAAAACCATAGATCCACCCCAAAACCACCCGAAACCTACCTGATGTTCTCCAAAACCCACAATTTACACTTTTCCAACACGATGACCAACGAGAACACAACAAAACCCAACAGAGACCCCAAAAAACGTCAAAAACACCCCAAACTAGAACGGCAACACCCCCAAAACTGGAAGAAAATCCGCCAAAACCATAGATCCACCCCAAAACCACCCGAAACCTACCTGATGTTCTCCAAAACCAACAATCCACACCTATTTAACATAATGACAAACAAGAACACAACAAAACCTAATGGAGACCCCAAAACACGTCAAAAACACCCCAACAAATATCGGCATCACCCCCAAAACTGGAAGAAAATACGCCAAAACCATAGATCCACCCCAAAACTACCCGAAACCTACCTGATGTTCTCCAAAACCCACAATTTACACTTTTCCAACACGATGACCAACGAGAACACAACAAAACCCAACAGAGACCCCAAAACACGTCAAAAACACCCCAAACAAGAACGGCATCACCCCCAAAACTGGAAGAAAATCCGCCAAAACCATAGATCCACCCCAAAACCACCCTAAACCTACCTGATGTTCTCCAAAACCCACAATTTACCCTTTTCCATGACGATGACCAACGAGAACCCAACAAAACCCAACAGAGACCCCAAAAAACTTCAAAAACACCCCAAACAAGAACGGCATCACCCCCAAAACTGGAAGAAAATCCGCCAAAATCATAGATCCACCCCAAAAACAACCGAAACCTACCTGATGTTCTCCAAAACCCACAATCCACTCCTATTTAACATAATGACAAACAAGAACACAACAAAACCTAATGGAGACCCCAAAACACGTCAAAAACACCCCAAACAAGAACAGCATCACCCCCAAAACTGGAAGAAAATCCCCCAAAACCATAGATCCACCACAAAACCACCCTAAACCTACCTGATGTTCTCCAAAACCCACAATTAGCCTTTTACAACACGATGACCAACGAGAACCCAACAAAACCCAACAGAGACCCCAAAAAACGTCAAAAACACCCCAAACAAGAACGGCATCACCCCGAAAACTCGAAGAAAATCCGCCAAAACCATAGATCCACCCCAAAACCACCCTAAACCCACCTGATGTTCTCCAAAACCCACAATCCACTCCTATTTAACATAATGACAAACAAGAACCCAACAAAACCTAATGGAGACCCCAAAACACGTCAAAAACACCCCAACAAATATCGGCATCACCCCCAAAACTGGAAGAAAACCCCAAATACCATAGATCCACCCCAAAACCACCCTAAACCTACCTGATGTTCTCCTAATCCCAAAGCACTCTCCCAACCAACATAAAACGCATTAGGAACTCAACGAAACGCAACGGAAACCCCAAAACACTTCAAAATCACACGAAGAAAGGAGAGGATCACTCTCCAAAATAGAAGAAAACCCCAAATACCATGAATCCACGCGAAAAGTCCCCCTAAACCTACCTGAAGTTCTCCAAAACCCACAATTTACACTTTTACAACACGATGACCATGGAAAACCAAACGAAACACAACGGAGACCCCAAAACACGTCAAAAACAACACAAAAAGTCCAGGATCACCCCCCCCCCCCAAAAAAAAAAAAAAAAAACTGAGTACCATATATCCACCCCAAAACCACCCTAAACCTACCTGATATTCTCCAAAACCCACAATTAACACTTTTCCACCATGATGACCAACGAGAAGCCAACAAAACCCAACAGAGACCCCAAAAACCTTAAAAAACACCCCAAACAAGAACGGCATCACCCCCAAAACTGGAAGAAAATCCGCCAAAACCATAGATCCACCCCAAAACCACCCTAAACCTACCTGATCTTCTCCAAAACCCACAATCCATACCTATTTAACATAATGAAAAACAAGAACCCAACAAAACCTAATGGAGACCCCAAAACACGTCAAAAACACCCCAACAAATATCGGCATCACCCCCAAAACTGGAAGAAAATACACCAAAACCATAGATCCACCCCAAAACCACCCTACACCTAACTGATGTTCTCCAAAACCCACAATTTACACTTTTCCAACACGATGACCAACGAGAACCCAACAAAACCCAACAGAGACCCCAAAAAACGTCAAAAACACCCCAAACAAGAACGGCATCACCCCCAAAACTGGAAGAAAATACGCCAAAACCATAGATCCACCCCAAAACCACCCTAAACCTACCTGATGTTCTCCAAAACCCACAATTTACACTTGTCCAACACGATGACCAACGAGAACCCAACAAAACCCAACAGAGACCCCATAAAAAGTCAAAAACACCCCAAACAAGAACGGCATCACCCCCAAAACTGGAAGAAAATCCGCCAAAACCATAGATCCACCCCAAAACCACCCTAAACCTACCTGATGTTCTCCAAAACCCACAATCCACTCCTATTTAACATAATGACAAACAAGAACACAACAAAACCTAATGGAGACCTCAAAACACGTCAAAAACACCCCAAGAAATATCGGCATCACCCCCAAAACTGGAAGAAAATACGCCAAAACCATAGATCCACCCCAAAACCACCCTAAACCCACCTGATGTTCTCCAAAACCCACAATCCACTCCTATTTAACATAATGACAAACAAGAACCCAACAAAACCTAATGGAGACCCCAAAACACGTCAAAAACACCCCAAAAAAGAACGGCATCACCCCCAAAACTGGAAGAAAACCCCAAATACCATAGATCCACCCCAAAACCACCCTAAACCTACCTGATGTTCTCCTAATCCCAAAGCACTCTCCCAACCAACATAAAACGCATTAGGAACTCAACGAAACGCAACGGAAACCCCAAAACACTTCAAAATCACACGAAGAAAGGAGAGGATTACTCTCCAAAATAGAAGAAAACCCCAAATACCATGAATCCACGCGAAAAGTCCCCCTAAACCTACCTGAAGTTCTCCAAAACCCACAATTTACCCTTTTACAACACGATGACCATGGAAAACCAAACGAAACACAACGGAGACCCCAAAACACGTCAAAAACAACACAAAAAGTCCAGGATCATCCCCCCCCCCCCAAAAAAAAAAAAAAAAAAAAACTGAGTACCATATATCCACCCCAAAACCACCCTAAACCTACCTGATATTCTACAAAACCCACAATTTACACTTTTCCACCATGATGACCAACGAGAAGCCAACAAAACCCAACAGAGACCCCAAAAACCTTAAAAAATACCCCAAACAAAAATGGCATCACCCCCAAAACTGGAAGAACAAAACCTAATGGAGACCCCAAAACACGTCAAAAACACCCCAACAAATATCGGCATCACCCCCAAATCTGGAAGAAAATACGCCAAAACCATAGATCCACCCCAAAACTACCCGAAACCTACCTGATGTTCTCCAAAACCCACAATTAGCCTTTTCCAACACGATGACCAACGAGAACCCAACAAAACCCAACAGACACCCCAAAAAACGTCAAAAACACCCCAAACAAGAACGGCATCACCCCCAAAACTCGAAGAAAATCCGCCAAAACCATAGATCCACACCAAAACCACCCTAAACCCACCTGATGTTCTCCAAAACCCACAATCCACTCCTATTTAACATAATGACAAACAAGAACCCAACAAAACCTAATGGAGACCCCAAAACACGTCAAAAACACCCCAAAAAATATCGGCATCACCCCCAAAACTGGAAGAAAACCCCAAATACCATAGATCCACACCAAGGACACCCTAAACCTACCTCATGTTCTCCTAATCCCAAAGCACTCTCCCAACCAACATAAAACGCATTAGGAACTCAACGAAACGCAACGGAAACCCCAAAACACTTCAAAATCACACGAAGAAAGGAGAGGATCACTCTCCAAAATAGAAGAAAACCCCAAATACCATGAATCCACGCGAAAAGTCCCCCTAAACCTACCTGAAGTTCTCCAAAACCCACAATTTACCCTTTTACAACACGATGACCATGGAAAACCAAACGAAACACAACGGAGACCCCAAAACACGTCAAAAACAACACAAAAAGTCCAGGATCATCCCCCCCCCCAAAAAAAAAAAAAAAAAAACTGAGTACCATATATCCACCCCAAAACCACCCTAAACCTACCTGATATTCTACAAAACCCACAATTTACACTTTTCCACCATGATGACCAACGAGAAACCAACAAAACCAAACAGAGACCCCAAAAACCTTAAAAAACACCCCAAACAAAAATGGCATCACCCCCAAAACTGGAAGAAAATCCGCCAAAACCATAGATCCACCCCAAAACCACCCTACACCTACCTGATGTTCTCCAAAACCCACAATTTACACTTTTCCAACACGATGACCAACGAGAACCCAACAAAACCCAACGGAGACCCCAAAAAACGTCAAAAACACCCCAAACAAGAACGGCATCACCCCCAAAACTTGAAGAAAATCCGCCAAAACCATAGATCCACCCCAAAACCACCCTAAACCTACCTGATCTTCTCCAAAACCCACAATCCACTCCTATTTAACATAATGAAAAACAAGAACCCAACAAAACCTAATGGAGACCCCAAAACACGTCAAAAACACCCCAACAAATATCGGCATCACCCCCAAAACTGGAAGAAAATCCCCCAAAACCATAGATCCACACCAAAAACACCCTAAACCTACCTGATGTTCTCCAAAACCCACAATTTACACTTTTCCAACACGATGACCAACGAGAACCCAACAAAACCCAACAGAGACCCCAAAAACCTTAAAAAACACCGCAAACAAAAACGGCATCACCCCCAAAACTGGAAGAAAATCCCCCAAAACCATAGATCCACCCCAAAACCACCCTAAACCTACCTGATGTTCTCCAAAACCCACAATCCACACCTATTTAACATAATGACAAACAAGAACACAACAAAACCTAATGGAGACCTCAAAACACGTCAAAAACACCCCAAGAAATATCGGCATCACCCCCAAAACTGGAAGAAAATACGCCAAAACCATAGATCCACCCCAAAACCACCCTAAACCCACCTGATGTTCTCCAAAACCCACAATCCACTCCTATTTAACATAATGACAAACAAGAACACAACAAAACCTAATGGAGACCCCAAAACACGTCAAAAACACCCCAAAAAAGAACGGCATCACCCCCAAAACTGGAAGAAAACCCCAAATACCATAGATCCACCCCAAGGACACCCTAAACCTACCTGATGTTCTCCTAATCCCAAAGCACTCTCCCAACCAACATAAAACGCATTAGGAACTCAACGAAACGCAACGGAAACCCCAAAACACTTCAAAATCACATGAAGAAAGGAGAGGATCACTCTCCAAAATAGAAGAAAACCCCAAATACCATGAATCCACGCGAAAAGTCCCTCTAAACCTACCTGAAGTTCTCCAAAACCCACAATTTACCCTTTTACAACACGATGACCATGGAAAACCAAACGAAACACAACGGAGACCCCAAAACACGTCAAAAACAACACAAAAAGTCCAGGATCATCCCCACCCCCCCCCAAAAAAAAAAAAACAAAAAACTGAGTACCATATATCCACCCCAAAACCACCCTAAACCTACCTGATATTCTACAAAACCCACAATTTACACTTTTCCACCATGATGACCAACGAGAAGCCAACAAAACCCAACAGAGACCCCAAAAACCTTAAAAAACACCCCAAACAAAAATGGCATCACCCCCAAAACTGGAAGAAAATCCCCCAAAACCATAGATCCACCCCAAAACCACCCGAAACCTACCTGATGTTCTCCAAAACCCACAATTTACACTTTTCCAACACGATGACCAACGAGAACCCAACAAAACCCAACAGAGACCCCAAAAAACGTCAAAAACACCCCAAACAAGAACGGCATCACCCCCAAAACTTGAAGAAAATCCGCCAAAACCATAGATCCACCCCAAAACCACCCTAAACCTACCTGATCTTCTCCAAAACCCACAATCCATACCTATTTAACATAATGAAAAACAAGAACACAACAAAACCTAATGGAGACCCCAAAACACGTCAAAAACACCCCAACAAATATCGGCATCACCCCCAAAACTGGAAGGAAATACACCAAAACCATAGATCCACCCCAAAACCACCCGAAACCTACCTGATGTTCTCCAAAACCCACAATTTACACTTTTCCAACACGATGACCAACGAGAACACAACAAAACCCAACAGAGACCCCAAAAAACGTCAAAAACACCCCAAACAAGAACGGCATCACCCCCAAAACTCGAAGAAAATCCACCAAAACCATAGATCCACCCCAAACCCACCCTAAACCTACCTGATCTTCTCCAAAACCCACAATCCACTCCTATTTAACATAATGACAAACAAGAACACAACAAAACCTAATGGAGACTCCAAAACACGTCAAAAACACCCCAAGAAATATCGGCATCACCCCCAAAACTGGAAGAAAATCCCCCAAAACCATAGATCCACCCCAAAACCACCCTACACCTACCTGATGTTCTCCAAAACCCACAATTTACCCTTTTCCAACACGATGACCAACGAGAACACAACAAAACCCAACAGAGACCCCAAAAAACGTCAAAAACACCCCAAACTAGAACGGCAACACCCCCAAAACTGGAAGAAAATCCCCCAAAACCATAGATCCACCCCAAAACCACCCGAAACCTACCTGATGTTCTCCAAAACCCACAATCCACACCTATTTAACATAATGACAAACAAGAACACAACAAAACCTAATGGAGACCCCAAAACACGTCAAAAACACCCCAACAAATATCGGCATCACCCCCAAAACTGGAAGAAAATCCCCCAAAACCATAGATCCACCCCAAAACTACCCGAAACCTACCTGATGTTCTCCAAAACCCACAATTTACACTTTTCCAACACGATGACCAACGAGAACACAACAAAACCCAACAGAGACCCCAAAACACGTCAAAAACACCCCAAACAAGAACGGCATCACCCCCAAAACTGGAAGAAAATCCGCCAAAACCATAGATCCACCCCAAAACCACCCTAAACCTACCTGATCTTCTCCAAAACCCACAATCCATACCTATTTAACATAATGAAAAACAAGAACACAACAAAACCTAATGGAGACCCCAAAACACGTCAAAAACACCCCAACAAATATCGGCATCACCCCCAAAACTGGAAGGAAATACACCAAAACCATAGATCCACCCCCAAACCACCCGAAACCTACCTGATGTTCTCCAAAACCCACAATTTACACTTTTCCAACACGATGACCAACGAGAACACAACAAAACCCAACAGAGACCCCAAAAAACGTCAAAAACACCCCAAACAAGAACGGCATCACACCCAAAACTGGAAGAAAATCCACCAAAACCATAGATCCACCCCAAACCCACCCTAAACCTACCTGATCTTCTCCAAAACCCACAATCCACACCTATTTAACATAATGACAAACAAGAACACAACAAAACCTAATGGAGACCCCAAAACACGTCAAAAACACCCCAACAAATATCGGCATCACCCCCAAAACTGGAAGAAAATACACCAAAACCATAGATCCACCCCAAAACTACCCTAAACCTACCTGATCTTCTCCAAAACCCACAATCCATACCTATTTAAAATAATGACAAACAAGAACACAACAAAACCTAATGGAGACCCCAAAACACGTCAAAAACACCCCAAACAAGAACAGCATCACCCCCAAAACTGGAAGAAAATACGCCAAAACCATAGATCCACCCCAAAACCACCCTACACCTACCTGATGTTCTCCAAAACCCACAATTTACCCTTTTCCAACACGATGACCAACGAGAACACAACAAAACCCAACAGAGACCCCAAAAAACGTCAAAAACACCCCAAACTAGAACGGCAACACCCCCAAAACTGGAAGAAAATCCGCCAAAACCATAGATCCACCCCAAAACCACCCGAAACCTACCTGATGTTCTCCAAAACCAACAATCCACACCTATTTAACATAATGACAAACAAGAACACAACAAAACCTAATGGAGACCCCAAAACACGTCAAAAACACCCCAACAAATATCGGCATCACCCCCAAAACTGGAAGAAAATACGCCAAAACCATAGATCCACCCCAAAACTACCCGAAACCTACCTGATGTTCTCCAAAACCCACAATTTACACTTTTCCAACACGATGACCAACGAGAACACAACAAAACCCAACAGAGACCCCAAAACACGTCAAAAACACCCCAAACAAGAACGGCATCACCCCCAAAACTGGAAGAAAATCCGCCAAAACCATAGATCCACCCCAAAACCACCCTAAACCTACCTGATGTTCTCCAAAACCCACAATTTACCCTTTTCCATGACGATGACCAACGAGAACCCAACAAAACCCAACAGAGACCCCAAAAAACTTCAAAAACACCCCAAACAAGAACGGCATCACCCCCAAAACTGGAAGAAAATCCGCCAAAATCATAGATCCACCCCAAAAACAACCGAAACCTACCTGATGTTCTCCAAAACCCACAATCCACTCCTATTTAACATAATGACAAACAAGAACCCAACAAAACCTAATGGAGACCCCAAAACACGTCAAAAACACCCCAACAAATATCGGCATCACCCCCAAAACTGGAAGAAAATACACCAAAACCATAGATCCACCCCAAAACCACCCGAAACCTACCTGATGTTCTCCAAAACCCACAATTTACACTTTTCCAACACGATGACCAACGAGAACCCAACAAAACCCAACAGAGACCCCAAAAAACGTCAAAAACACCCCAAACAAGAACGGCATCACCCCCAAAACTGGAAGAAAATACGCCAAAACCATAGATCCACCCCAAAACCACCCTAAACCTACCTGATGTTCTCCAAAACCCACAATTTACACTTGTCCAACACGATGACCAACGAGAACCCTACAAAACCCAACAGAGACCCCATAAAAAGTCAAAAACACCCCAAACAAGAACGGCATCACCCCCAAAACTGGAAGAAAATCCGCCAAAACCATAGATCCACCCCAAAACCACCCTAAACCTACCTGATGTTCTCCAAAACCCACAATCCACTCCTATTTAACATAATGACAAACAAGAACACAACAAAACCTAATGGAGACCTCAAAACACGTCAAAAACACCCCAAGAAATATCGGCATCACCCCCAAAACTGGAAGAAAATCCGCCAAAACCATAGATCCACCCCAAAACCACCCTAAACCCACCTGATGTTCTCCAAAACCCACAATCCACTCCTATTTAACATAATGACAAACAAGAACCCAACAAAACCTAATGGAGACCCCAAAACACGTCAAAAACACCCCAAAAAAGAACGGCATCACCCCCAAAACTGGAAGAAAACCCCAAATACCATAGATCCACCCCAAAACCACCCTAAACCTACCTGATGTTCTCCTAATCCCAAAGCACTCTCCCAACCAACATAAAACGCATTAGGAACTCAACGAAACGCAACGGAAACCCCAAAACACTTCAAAATCACACGAAGAAAGGAGAGGATTACTCTCCAAAATAGAAGAAAACCCCAAATACCATGAATCCACGCGAAAAGTCCCCCTAAACCTACCTGAAGTTCTCCAAAACCCACAATTTACCCTTTTACAACACGATGACCATGGAAAACCAAACGAAACACAACGGAGACCCCAAAACACGTCAAAAACAACACAAAAAGTCCAGGATCATCCCCCCCCCCCCCAAAAAAAAAAAAAAAAAAAAACTGAGTACCATATATCCACCCCAAAACCACCCTAAACCTACCTGATATTCTACAAAACCCACAATTTACACTTTTCCACCATGATGACCAACGAGAAGCCAACAAAACCCAACAGAGACCCCAAAAACCTTAAAAAACACCCCAAACAAAAATGGCATCACCCCCAAAACTGGAAGAACAAAACCTAATGGAGACCCCAAAACACGTCAAAAACACCCCAACAAATATCGGCATCACCCCCAAATCTGGAAGAAAATACGCCAAAACCATAGATCCACCCCAAAACTACCCGAAACCTACCTGATGTTCTCCAAAACCCACAATTTACCCTTTCCCAACACGATGACCAACGAGAACACAACAAAACCCAACAGAGACCCCAAAACACGTCAAAAACACCCCAAACAAGAACGGCATCACCCCCAAAACTGGAAGAAAATCCGCCAAAACCATAGATCCACACCAAAACCACCCTAAACCTACCTGATGTTCTCCAAAACCCACAAATTACCCTTTTCCATGACGATGACCAACGAGAACCCAACAAAACCCAACAGAGACCCCAAAACACGTCAAAAACACCCCAACAAATATCGGCATCACCCCCAAAACTGGAAGAAAATCCGCCAAAACCATAGATCCACCCCAAAAACAACCGAAACCTACCTGATGTTCTCCAAAACCCACAATTTACACTTTTCCAACACGATGACCAACGAGAACCCAACAAAACCAAACAGAGACACCAAAAAACGTCAAAAACACCCCAAACAAGAACGGCATCACCCCCAAAACTGGAAGAAAATCCGCCAAAACCATAGATCCACCCCAAAACCACCCTAAACCTACCTGATCTTCTCCAAAACCCACAATCCATACCTATTTAACATAATGAAAAACAAGAACACAACAAAACCTAATGGAGACGCCAAAACACGTCAAAAACACCCCAACAAATATCGGCATCACCCCCAAAACTGGAAGGAAATACACCAAAACCATAGATCCACCCCAAAACCACCCGAAACCTACCTGATGTTCTCCAAAACCCACAATTTACACTTTTCCAACACGATGACCAACGAGAACACAACAAAACCCAACAGAGACCCCAAAAAACGTCAAAAACACCCCAAACAAGAACGGCATCACCCCCAAAACTCGAAGAAAATCCGCCAAAACCATAGATCCACCCCAAAACTACCCTACACCTACCTGATCTTCTCCAAAACCCACAATCCATACCTATTTAAAATAATGACAAACAAGAACACAACAAAACCTAATGGAGACCCCAAAACACGTCAAAAACACCCCAAACAAGAACAGCATCACCCCCAAAACTGGAAGAAAATCCGCCAAAACCATAGATCCACCCCAAAACCACCCGAAACCTACCTGATGTTCTCCAAAACACACAATTTACACTTTTCCAACACGATGACCAACGAGAACACAACAAAACCCAACAGAGACCCCAAAAAACGTCAAAAACACCCCAAACAAGAACGGCATCACCCCCAAAACTCGAAGAAAATCCGCCAAAACCATAGATCCACCCCAAAACCACCCGAAACCTACCTGATGTTCTCCAAAACCCACAATCCACACCTATTTAACATAATGACAAACAAGAACACAACAAAACCTAATGGAGACCCCAAAACACGTCAAAAACACCCCAACAAATATCGGCATCACCCCCAAAACTGGAAGAAAATCCGCCAAAACCATAGATCCACCCCAAAACTACCCGAAAACTACCTGATGTTCTCCAAAACCCACAATTTACACTTTTCCAACACGATGACCAACGAGAACACAACAAAACCTAATGGAGACCCCAAAACACGTCAAAAACACCCCAAACAAGAACAGCATCACCCCCAAAACTGGAAGAAAATCCGCCAAAACCATAGATCCACCCCAAAACCACCCTACACCTAACTGATGTTCTCCAAAACCCACAATTTACCCTTTTCCAACACGATGACCAACGAGAACACAACAAAACCCAACAGAGACCCCAAAAAACGTCAAAAACACCCCAAACTAGAAAGGCAACACCCCCAAAACTGGAAGAAAATCCGCCAAAACCATAGATCCACCCCAAAACCACCCGAAACCTACCTGATGTTCTCCAAAACCCACAATCCACACCTATTTAACATAATGACAAACAAGAACACAACAAAACCTAATGGAGACCCCAAAAACACGTCAAAAACACCCCAACAAATATCGGCATCACCCCCAAAACTGGAAGAAAATCCCCCAAAACCATAGATCCACCCCAAAACTACCCGAAACCTACCTGATGTTCTCCAAAACCCACAATTTACACTTTTCCAACACGATGACCAACGAGAACACAACAAAACCCAACAGAGACCCCAAAACACGTCAAAAACACCCCAAACAAGAACGGCATCACCCCCAAAACTGGAAGAAAATCCGCCAAAACCATAGATCCACCCCAAAACCACCCTAAACCTACCTGATCTTCTCCAAAACCCACAATCCATACCTATTTAACATAATGAAAAACAAGAACACAACAAAACCTAACGGAGACCCCAAAACACGTCAAAAACACCCCAACAAATATCGGCATCACCCCCAAAACTGGAAGGAAATACACCAAAACCATAGATCCACCCCAAAACCACCCGAAACCTACCTGATGTTCTCCAAAACCCACAATTTACACTTTTCCAACACGATGACCAACGAGAACACAACAAAACCCAACAGAGACCCCAAAAAACGTCAAAAACACCCCAAACAAGAACGGCATCACCCCCAAAACTGGAAGAAAATCCACCAAAACCATAGATCCACCCCAAACCCACCCTAAACCTACCTGATCTTCTCCAAAACCCACAATCCACTCCTATTTAACATAATGACAAACAAGAACACAACAAAACCTAATGGAGACTCCAAAACACGTCAAAAACACCCCAACAAATATCGGCATCACCCCCAAAACTGGAAGAAAATCCGCCAAAACCATAGATCCACCCCAAAACTACCCTAAACCTACCTGATCTTCTCCAAAACCCACAATCCATACCTATTTAAAATAATGACAAACAAGAACACAACAAAACCTAATGGAGACCCCAAAACACGTCAAAAACACCCCAAACAAGAACAGCATCACCCCCAAAACTGGAAGAAAATCCGCCAAAACCATAGATCCACCCCAAAACCACCCGAAACCTACCTGATGTTCTCCAAAACCCACAATTTACCCTTTTCCAACACGATGACCAACGAGAACACAACAAAACCCAACAGAGACCCCAAAAAACGTCAAAAACACCCCAAACTAGAACGGCAACACCCCCAAAACTGGAAGAAAATCTGCCAAAACCATAGATCCACCCCAAAACCACCCGAAACCTACCTGATGTTCTCCAAAACCCACAATCCACACCTATTTAACATAATGACAAACAAGAACACAACAAAACCTAATGGAGACCCCAAAACACGTCAAAAACACCCCAAACAAGAACAGCATCACCCCCAAAACTGGAAGAAAATACACCAAAACCATAGATCCACCACAAAACCACCCTAAACCTACCTGATGTTCTCCAAAACCCACAATTAGCCTTTTACAACACGATGACCAACGAGAACCCAACAAAACCCAACAGAGACCCAAAAAACGTCAAAAACACCCCAAACAAGAACGGCATCACCCCCAAAACTCGAAGAAAATCCGCCAAAACCATAGATCCACCCCAAAACCACCCTAAACCCACCTGATGTTCTCCAAAACCCACAATCCACTCCTATTTAACATAATGACAAACAAGAACCCAACAAAACCTAATGGAGACCCCAAAACACGTCAAAAACACCCCAAAAAATATCGGCATCACCCCCAAAACTGGAAGAAAACCCCAAATACCATAGATCCACCCCAAAACCACCCTAAACCTACCTGATGTTCTCCTAATCCCAAAGCACTCTCCCAACCAACATAAAACGCATTAGGAACTCAACGAAACGCAACGGAAACCCCAAAACACTTCAAAATCACACGAAGAAAGGAGAGGATCACTCTCCAAAATAGAAGAAAACCCCAAATACCATGAATCCACGCGAAAAGTCCCCCTAAACCTACCTGAAGTTCTCCAAAACCCACAATTTACCCTTTTACAACACGATGACCATGGAAAACCAAACGAAACACAACGGAGACCCCAAAACACGTCAAAAACAACACAAAAAGTCCAGGATCATCCCCCCCCCAAAAAAAAAAAAAAAAAAAAAAAAACTGAGTACCATATATCCACCCCAAAACCACCCTAAACCTACCTGATATTCTCCAAAACCCACAATTAACACTTTTCCACCATGATGACCAACGAGAAGCCAACAAAACCCAACAGAGACCCCAAAAACCTTAAAAAACACCCCAAACAAGAACGGCATCACCCCCAAAACTGGAAGAAAATCCGCCAAAACCATAGATCCACCCCAAAACCACCCTAAACCTACCTGATCTTCTCCAAAACCCACAATCCATACCTATTTAACATAATGAAAAACAAGAACCCAACAAAACCTAATGGAGACCCCAAAACACGTCAAAAACACCCCAAGAAATATCGGCATCACCCCCAAAACTGGAAGAAAATCCGCCAAAACCATAGATCCACCCCAAAACTACCCTAAACCTACCTGATCTTCTCCAAAACCCACAATCCATACCTATTTAAAATAATGACAAACAAGAACACAACAAAACCTAATGGAGACCCCAAAACACGTCAAAAACACCCCAAACAAGAACAGCATCACCCCCAAAACTGGAAGAAAATCCGCCAAAACCATAGATCCACCCCAAAACCACCCGAAACCTACCTGATCTTCTCCAAAACCCACAATTTACCCTTTTCCAACACGATGACCAACGAGAACACAACAAAACCCAACAGAGACCCCAAAAAACGTCAAAAACACCCCAAACTAGAACGGCAACACCCCCAAAACTGGAAGAAAATCCGCCAAAACCATAGATCCACCCCAAAACCACCCTAAACCTACCTGATGTTCTCCAAAACCCACAATCCACACCTATTTAACATAATGACAAACAAGAACACAACAAAACCTAATGGAGACCCCAAAACACGTCAAAAACACCTCAACAAATATCGGCATCACCCCCAAAACTGGAAGAAAATACGCCAAAACCATAGATCCACCCCAAAACTACCCGAAACCTACCTGATGTTCTCCAAAACCCACAATTTACCCTTTTCCAACACGATGACCAACGAGAACACAACAAAACCCAACAGAGACCCCAAAACACGTCAAAAACACCCCAAACAAGAACGGCATCACCCCCAAAACTGGAAGAAAATCCGCCAAAACCATAGATCCACCACAAAACCACCCTAAACCTACCTGATGTTCTCCAAAACCCACAAATTACCCTTTTCCATGACGATGACCAACGAGAACCCAACAAAACCCAACAGAGACCCCAAAAAACTTCAAAAACACCCCAAACAAGAACGGCATCACCCCCAAAACTGGAAGAAAATCCGCCAAAACCATAGATCCACCCCAAAAACAACCGAAACCTACCTGATGTTCTCCAAAACCCACAATCCACTCCTATTTAACATAATGACAAACAAGAACACAACAAAACCTAATGGAGACCCCAAAACACGTCATAAACACCCCAAACAAGAACAGCATCACCCCCAAAACTGGAAGAAAATACACCAAAACCATAGATCCACCACAAAACCACCCTAAACCTACCTGATGTTCTCCAAAACCCACAATTAGCCTTTTACAACACGATGACCAACGAGAACCCAACAAAACCCAACAGAGACCCAAAAAACGTCAAAAACACCCCAAACAAGAACGGCATCACCCCCAAAACTCGAAGAAAATCCGCCAAAACCATAGATCCACCCCAAAACCACCCTAAACCCACCTGATGTTCTCCAAAACCCACAATCCACTCCTATTTAACATAATGACAAACAAGAACCCAACAAAACCTAATGGAGACCCCAAAACACGTCAAAAACACCCCAACAAATATCGGCATCACCCCCAAAACTGGAAGAAAACCCCAAATACCATAGATCCACCCCAAAACCACCCTAAACCTACCTGATGTTCTCCTAATCCCAAAGCACTCTCCCAACCAACATAAAACGCATTAGGAACTCAACGAAACGCAACGGAAACCCCAAAACACTTCAAAATCACACGAAGAAAGGAGAGGATCACTCTCCAAAATAGAAGAAAACCCCAAATACCATGAATCCACGCGAAAAGTCCCCCTAAACCTACCTGAAGTTCTCCAAAACCCACAATTTACCCTTTTACAACACGATGACCATGGAAAACCAAACGAAACACAACGGAGACCCCAAAACACGTCAAAAACAACACAAAAAGTACAGGATCATCCCCCCCACCCCCCCAAAAAAAAAAAAAAACCTGAGTACCATATATCCACCCCAAAACCACCCTAAACCTACCTGATATTCTCCAAAACCCACAATTAACACTTTTCCACCATGATGACCAACGAGAAGCCAACAAAACCCAACAGAGACCCCAAAAACCTTAAAAAACACCCCAAACAAGAACGGCATCACCCCCAAAACTGGAAGAAAATCCGCCAAAACCATAGATCCACCCCAAAACCACCCGAAACCTACCTGATCTTCTCCAAAACCCACAATCCATACCTATTTAACATAATGAAAAACAAGAACCCAACAAAACCTAATGGAGACCCCAAAACACGTCAAAAACACCCCAAACAAGAACAGCATCACCCCCAAAACTGGAAGAAAATACGCCAAAACAATAGATCCACCCCAAAACCACCCGAAACCTACCTGATGTTCTCCAAAACCCACAATTTACCCTTTTCCAACACGATGACCAACGAGAACACAACAAAACCCAACAGAGACCCCAAAAAACGTCAAAAACACCCCAAACTAGAACGACAACAACCCCAAAACTGGAAGAAAATCCGCCAAAACCATAGATCCACCCCAAAACCACCCTACACCTACCTGATCTTCTCCAAAACCCACAATCCACTCCTATTTAACATAATGACAAACAAGAACACAACAAAACCTAATGGAGACCCCAAAACACGTCAAAAACACCCCAACAAATATCGGCATCACCCCCAAAACTGGAAGAAAATACGCCAAAACCATAGATCCACACCAAAACCACCCTAAACCTACCTGATGTTCTCCAAAACCCACAATTTACACTTTTCCAACACGATGACCAACGAGAACCCAACAAAACCCAACAGAGACCCCAAAAACCTTAAAAAATACCGCAAACAAAAATGGCATCACCCCCAAAACTGGAAGAAAATCCCCCAAAACCATAGATCCACCCCAAAACCACCCTACACCTACCTGATGTTCTCCAAAACCCACAATCCACTCCTATTTAACATAAAGACAAACAAGAACACAACAAAACCTAATGGAGACCCCAAAACACGTCAAAAACACCCCAAAAAATATCGGCATATCCCCCAAAACTGGAAGAAAATCCGCCAAAACCATAGACCCACACGAAAACCACCCTAAACCTACCTGATGTTCTCCAAAAACCACAATCCACTCCTATTTAACATAATGACAAACAAGAACCCAACAAAACCTAATGGAGACCCCAAAACACGTCAAAAACACCCCAACAAATATCGGCATCACCCCCAAAACTGGAAGAAAATCCCCCAAAACCATAGATCCACCCCAAAACCACCCGAAACCTACCTGATGTTCTCCAAAACCCACAATTTACATTTTTCCAACACGATGACCAACGAGAACACAACAAAACCCAACAGAGACCCCAAAAAACGTCAAAAACACCCTAAACAAGAACGGCATCACCCCCAAAACTCGAAGAAAATCCGCCAAAACCATAGATCCACCCCAAAACCACCCTAAACCTACCTGATGTTCTCCAAAACCCACAATCCACACCTATTTAACATAATGACAAACAAGAACACAACAAAACCTAATGGAGACCCCAAAACACGTCAAAAACACCCCAAAAAATATCGGCATCACCCCCAAAACTGGAAGAAAACCCCAAATACCATAGATCCACCCCAAAACCACCCTAAACCTACCTGATGTTCTCCTAATCCCAAAGCACTCTCCCAACCAACATAAAACGCATTAGGAACTCAACGAAACGCAACGGAAACCCCAAAACACTTCAAAATCACACGAAGAAAGGAGAGGAACACTCTCCAAAATAGAAGAAAACCCCAAATACCATGAATCCACGCGAAAAGTCCCCCTAAACCTACCTGAAGTTCTCCAAAACCCACAATTTGCCCTTTTACAACACGATGACCATGGAAAACCAAGCGAAACACAACGGAGACCCCAAAACACGTCAAAAACAACACAAAAAGTCCAGGATCATCCCCCCCCCCCCAAAAAAAAAAAAAAAAAAACTGAGTACCATATATCCACCCCAAAACGACCCTAAACCTACCTGATATTCTACAAAACCCACAATTTACACTTTTCCACCATGATGACCAACGAGAAGCCAACACAACCCAACAGAGACCCCAAAAAACGTCAAAAAAAACCCAAACAAGAACGGCATCACCCCCAAAACTGGAAGAAAATACGCCAAAACCATAGATCCACCCCAAAACCACCCGAAACCTACCTGATCTTCTCCAAAACCCACAATCCACTCCTATTTAACATAATGACAAACAAGAACACAACAAAACCTAATGGAGACTCCAAAACACGTCAAAAACACCCCAAGAAATATCGGCATCACCCCCAAAACTGGAAGAAAATCCGCCAAAACCATAGATCCACCCCAAAACTACCCTAAACCTACCTGATCTTCTCCAAAACCCACAATCCACTCCTATTTAACATAATGACAAACAAGAACACAACAAAACCTAATGGAGACCCCAAAACACGTCAAAAACACCCCAAACAAGAACAGCATCACCCCCAAAACTGGAAGAAAATCCGCCAAAACCATAGATCCACCCCAAAACCACCCGAAACCTACCTGATGTTCTCCAAAACCCACAATTTACACTTTTCCAACACGATGACCAACGAGAACACAACAAAACCCAACAGAGACCCCAAAAAACGTCAAAAACACCCCAAACTAGAACGGCAACACCCCCAAAACTGGAAGAAAATCCGCCAAAACCATAGATCCACCCCAAA
The DNA here is from genome assembly GCF_964211825.1 of Aythya ferina. NCBI lineage: Eukaryota > Metazoa > Chordata > Aves > Anseriformes > Anatidae > Aythya > Aythya ferina. The sequence continues at coordinate 53,668 of NW_028181330.1, forward strand.
ACCACCCGAAACCTACCTGATGTTCTCCAAAACCCACAATCCACACCTATTTAACATAATGACAAACAAGAACACAACAAAACCTAATGGAGACCCCAAAACACGTCAAAAACACCCCAACAAATATCGGCATCACCCCCAAAACTGGAAGAAAATACGCCAAAACCATAGATCCACCCCAAAACTACCCGAAACCTACCTGATGTTCTCCAAAACCCACAATTTACACTTTTCCAACACGATGACCAACGAGAACACAACAAAACCCAACAGAGACCCCAAAAAACGTCAAAAACACCCCAAACAAGAACGGCATCACCCCCAAAACTCGAAGAAAATCCGCCAAAACCATAGATCCACCCCAAAACCACCCTAAACCTACCTGATCTTCTCCAAAACCCACAATCCACTCCTATTTAACATAATGACAAACAAGAACACAACAAAAACTAATGGAGACCCCAAAACACGTCAAAAACACCCCAACAAATATCGGCATCACCCCCAAAACTGGAAGAAAATACGCCAAAACCATAGATCCACACCAAAACCACCCGAAACCTACCTGATGTTCTCCAAAACCCACAAATTACACTTTTCCATCACGATGACCAACGAGAACCCAACAAAACCCAACAGAGACCCCAAAAAACGTCAAAAACACCCCAAAAAATATCGGCATCACCCCCAAAACTGGAAGAAAATCCCCCAAAACCATAGATCCACCCCAAAACCACCCGAAACCTACCTGATGTTCTCCAAAACCCACAATCCACTCCTATTTAACATAATGACCAACAAGAACAAAACAAAACCTAATGGAGACCCCAAAACACGTCAAAAACACCCCAAAAAATATCGGCATCACCCCCAAAACTGGAAGAAAATACACCAAAACCATAGATCCACCACAAAACCACCCTAAACCTACATGATGTTCTCCAAAACACACAATTAGCCTTTTCCAACACGATGACCAACGAGAACCCAACAAAACCCAACAGAGACCCCAAAAAACGTCAAAAACACCCCAAACAAGAACGGCATCACCCCCAAAACTCGAAGAAAATCCCCCAAAACCATAGATCCACCCCAAAACCACCCTAAACCCACCTGATGTTCTCCAAAACCCACAATCCACTCCTATTTAACATAATGACAAACAAGAACCCAACAAAACCTAATGGAGACCCCAAAACACGTCAAAAACACCCCAACAAATATCGGCATCACCCCCAAAACTGGAAGAAAACCCCAAATACCATAGATCCACCCCAAGGACACCCTAAACCTACCTCATGTTCTCCTAATCCCAAAGCACTCTCCCAACCACCATAAAACGCATTAGGAACTCAACGAAACGCAACGGAAACCCCAAAACACTTCAAAATCACACGAAGAAAGGAGAGGATCACTCTCCAAAATAGAAGAAAACCCCAAATACCATGAATCCACGCGAAAAGTCCCCCTAAACCTACCTGAAGTTCTCCAAAACCCACAATTTACCCTTTTACAATACGATGACCATGGAAAACCAAATGAAACACAACGGAGACCCCAAAACACGTCAAAAACACCCCAAACAAGAACAGCATCACCCCCAAAACTGGAAGAAAATCCGCCAAAACCATAGATCCACCCCAAAACCACCCTAAACCTACCTGATGTTCTCCAAAACCCACAATTTACACTTTTCCAACACGATGACCAACGAGAACCCAACAAAACCCAACAGAGACCCCAAAAACCTTAAAAAACACCGCAAACAAAAATGGCATCACCCCCAAAACTCGAAGAAAATACACCAAAACCATAGATCCACCCCAAAACCAACCTACACCTACCTGATGTTCTCCAAAACCCACAATCCACTCCTATTTAACATAAAGACAAACAAGAACACAACAAAACCTAATGGAGACCCCAAAACACGTCAAAAACACCCCAAACAAGAACAGCATCACCCCCAAAACTGGAAGAAAATCCCCCAAAATCATAGACCCACCCCAAAACCACCCGAAACCTACCTGATGTTCTCCAAAACCCACAATTAGCCTTTTACAACACGATGACCAACGAGAACCCAACAAACCCAACAGAGACCCCAAAAAACGTCAAAAACAACCCAAACAAGAACGGCATCACCCCCAAAACTCGAAGAAAATCCGCCAAAACCATAGATCCACCCCAAAACCACCCTAAACCCACCTGATGTTCTCCAAAACCCACAATCCACTCCTATTTAACATAATGACAAACAAGAACACAACAAAACCTAATGGAGACCCCAAAACACGTCAAAAACACCCCAACAAATATCGGCATCACCCCCAAAACTGGAAGAAAATACGCCAAAACCATAGATCCACCCCAAAACCACCCTAAACCTACCTGATGTTCTCCAAAACCCACAATTTACACTTTTCCAACACGATGACCAACGAGAACCCTACAAAACCCAACGGAGACCCCAAAACACGTTAAAAACACCCCAAAAAAGAACGGCATCACCCCCAAAACTGGAAGAAAACCCCAAATACCATAGATCCACCCCAAAACCACCCTAAACCTACCTGATGTTCTCCTAATCCCAAAGCACACTCCCAACCAACATAAAACGCATTAGGAACTCAACGAAACGCAACGGAAACCCCAAAACACTTCAAAATCACACGAAGAAAGGAGAGGATCACTCTCCAAAATAGAAGAAAACCCCAAATACCATGAATCCACGCGAAAAGTCCCCCTAAACCTACCTGAAGTTCTCCAAAACCCACAATTTACCCTTTTACAACACGATGACCATGGAAAACCAAATGAAACACGACGGAGACCCCAAAACACGTCAAAAACAACACAAAAAGTCCAGGATCATCCCCCCCCCCCCAAAAAAAAAAAAAAAAAAAAACTGAGTACCATATATCCACCCCAAAACCAACCTAAACCTACCTGATATTCTACAAAACCCACAATTTACACTTTTCCACCATGATGACCAACGAGAAGCCAACAAAACCAAACAGAGACACCAAAAACCTTAAAAAACACCCCAAACAAAAATGGCATCACCGCCAAAACTGGAAGAAAATCCCCCAAAACCATAGATCCACCCCAAAACCACCCTAAACCTAACTGATGTTCTCCAAAACCCACAATTTACACTTTTCCAACACGATGACCAACGAGAACACAACAAAACGAAACAGAGACCCCAAAAAACGTCAAAAACACCCCAAACAAGAACGGCATCACCCCCAAAACTGGAAGAAAATCCGCCAAAACCATAGATCCACCCCAAAACCACCCTAAACCTACCTGATGTTCTCCAAAACCCACAATTAGCCTTTTACAACACGATGACCGACGAGAACCCAACAAAACCCAACAGAGACCCAAAAAACTTCAAAAACACCCCAAACAAGAACGGCATCACCCCCAAAACTCGAAGAAAATCCGCCAAAACCATAGATCCACCCCAAAACCACCCTAAACCCACCTGATGTTCTCCAAAACCCACAATCCACTCCTATTTAACATAATGACAAACAAGAACCCAACAAAACCTAATGGAGACCCCAAAACACGTCAAAAACACCCCAACAAATATCGGCATCACGCCCAAAACTGGAAGAAAACCCCAAATACCATAGATCCACCCCAAAACCACCCTAAACCTACCTGATGTTCTCCTAATCCCAAAGCACTCTCCCAACCAACATAAAACGCATTAGGAACTCAACGAAACGCAACGGAAACCCCAAAACACTTCAAAATCACACGAAGAAAGGAGAGGATCACTCTCCAAAATAGAAGAAAACCCCAAATACCATGAATCCACGCGAAAAGTCCCCCTAAACCTACCTGAAGTTCTCCAAAACCCACAATTTACCCTTTTACAACACGATGACCATGGAAAACCAAACGAAACACAACGGAGACCCCAAAACACGTCAAAAACAACACAAAAAGTCCAGGATCATCCCCCCCCCCCCCCAAAAAAAAAAAAAAAACTGAGTACCATATATCCACCCCAAAACCACCCTAAACCTACCTGATATTCTCCAAAACCCACAATTAACACTTTTCCACCATGATGACCAACGAGAACCCAACAAAACCCAACAGAGACCCCAAAAACCTTAAAAAACACCCCAAACAAGAACGGCATCACCCCCAAAACTGGAAGAAAATACGCCAAAACCATAGATCCACCCCAAAACCACCCTAAACCTACCTGATCTTCTCCAAAACCCACAATCCATACCTATTTAACATAATGAAAAACAAGAACCCAACAAAACCTAATGGAGACCCCAAAACACGTCAAAAACACCCCAACAAATATCGGCATCACCCCCAAAACTGGAAGAAAATACGCCAAAACCATAGATCCACCCCAAAACTACCCTAAACCTACCTGATCTTCTCCAAAACCCACAATCCACACCTATTTAACATAATGACAAACAAGAACACAACAAAACCTAATGGAGACTCCAAAACACGTCAAAAACACCCCAAGAAATATCGGCATCACCCCCAAAACTGGAAGAAAATCCGCCAAAACCATAGATCCACCCCAAAACTACCCTAAACCTACCTGATCTTCTCCAAAACCCACAATCCATACCTATTTAAAATAATGACAAACAAGAACACAACAAAACCTAATGGAGACCCCAAAACACGTCAAAAACACCCCAAACAAGAACAGCATCACCCCCAAAACTGGAAGAAAATCCGCCAAAACCATAGATCCACCCCAAAACCACCCGAAACCTACCTGATGTTCTCCAAAACCCACAATTTACCCTTTTCCAACACGATGACCAACGAGAACACAACAAAACCCAACAGAGACCCCAAAAAACGTCAAAAACACCCCAAACTAGAACGGCAACACCCCCAAAACTGGAAGAAAATCCGCCAAAACCATAGATCCACCCCAAAACCACCCGAAACCTACCTGATGTTCTCCAAAACCCACAATCCACACCTATTTAACATAATGACAAACAAGAACACAACAAAACCTAATGGAGACCCCAAAACACGTCAAAAACACCCCAACAAATATCGGCATCACCCCCAAAACTGGAAGAAAATACGCCAAAACCATAGATCCACCCCAAAACTACCCGAAACCTACCTGATGTTCTCCAAAACCCACAATTTACCCTTTTCCAACACGATGACCAACGAGAACACAACAAAACCCAACAGAGACCCCAAAACACGTCAAAAACACCCAAAACTAGAACGGCATCACCCCCAAAACTGGAAGAAAATCCGCCAAAACCATAGATCCACCACAAAACCACCCTAAACCTACCTGATGTTCTCCAAAACCCACAAATTACCCTTTTCCATGACGATGACCAACGAGAACCCAACAAAACCTAACAGAGACCCCAAAAAACTTCAAAAACACCCCAAACAAGAACGGCATCACCCCCAAAACTGGAAGAAAATCCGCCAAAACCATAGATCCACCCCAAAAACAACCGAAACCTACCTGATGTTCTCCAAAACCCACAATCCACTCCTATTTAACATAATGACAAACAAGAACACAACAAAACCTAATGGAGACCCCAAAACACGTCAAAAACACCCCAAACAAGAACAGCATCACCCCCAAAACTGGAAGAAAATACACCAAAACCATAGATCCACCACAAAACCACCCTAAACCTACCTGATGTTCTCCAAAACCCACAATTAGCCTTTTACAACACGATGACCAACGAGAACCCAACAAAACCCAACAGAGACCCAAAAAACGTCAAAAACACCCCAAACAAGAACGGCATCACCCCCAAAACTCGAAGAAAATCCGCCAAAACCATAGATCCACCCCAAAACCACCCTAAACCCACCTGATGTTCTCCAAAACCCACAATCCACTCCTATTTAACATAATGACAAACAAGAACCCAACAAAACCTAATGGAGACCCCAAAACACGTCAAAAACACCCCAACAAATATCGGCATCACCCCCAAAACTGGAAGAAAACCCCAAATACCATAGATCCACCCCAAAACCACCCTAAACCTACCTGATGTTCTCCTAATCCCAAAGCACTCTCCCAACCAACATAAAACGCATTAGGAACTCAACGAAACGCAACGGAAACCCCAAAACACTTCAAAATCACACGAAGAAAGGAGAGGATCACTCTCCAAAATAGAAGAAAACCCCAAATACCATGAATCCACGCGAAAAGTCCCCCTAAACCTACCTGAAGTTCTCCAAAACCCACAATTTACCCTTTTACAACACGATGACCATGGAAAACCAAACGAAACACAACGGAGACCCCAAAACACGTCAAAAACAACACAAAAAGTCCAGGATCATCCCCCCCCCCCCCCCAAAAAAAAAAAAAAAAACTGAGTACCATATATCCACCCCAAAACCACCCTAAACCTACCTGATATTCTCCAAAACCCACAATTAACACTTTTCCACCATGATGACCAACGAGAAGCCAACAAAACCCAACAGACACCCCAAAAACCTTAAAAAACACCCCAAACAAGAACGGCATCACCCCCAAAACTGGAAGAAAATCCGCCAAAACCATAGATCCACCCCAAAACCACCCTAAACCTACCTGATCTTCTCCAAAACCCACAATCCATACCTATTTAACATAATGAAAAACAAGAACCCAACAAAACCTAATGGAGACCCCAAAACACGTCAAAAACACCCCAAGAAATATCGGCATCACCCCCAAAACTGGAAGAAAATCCGCCAAAACCATAGATCCACCCCAAAACTACCCTAAACCTACCTGATCTTCTCCAAAACCCACAATCCATACCTATTTAAAATAATGACAAACAAGAACACAACAAAACCTAATGGAGACCCCAAAACACGTCAAAAACACCCCAAACAAGAACAGCATCACCCCCAAAACTGGAAGAAAATCCGCCAAAACCATAGATCCACCCCAAAACCACCCGAAACCTACCTGATCTTCTCCAAAACCCACAATTTACCCTTTTCCAACACGATGACCAACGAGAACACAACAAAACCCAACAGAGACCCCAAAACACGTCAAAAACACCCCAACAAATATCGGCATCACCCCCAAAACTGGAAGAAAATACGCCAAAACCATAGATCCACCCCAAAACTACCCGAAACCTACCTGATGTTCTCCAAAACCCACAATTTACCCTTTTCCAACACGATGACCAACGAGAACACAACAAAACCCAACAGAGACCCCAAAACACGTCAAAAACACCCCAAACAAGAACGGCATCACCCCCAAAACTGGAAGAAAATCCGCCAAAACCATAGATCCACCACAAAACCACCCTAAACCTACCTGATGTTCTCCAAAACCCACAAATTACCCTTTTCCATGACGATGACCAACGAGAACCCAACAAAACCCAACAGAGACCCCAAAAAACTTCAAAAACACCCCAAACAAGAACGGCATCACCCCCAAAACTGGAAGAAAATCCGCCAAAACCATAGATCCACCCCAAAAACAACCGAAACCTACCTGATGTTCTCCAAAACCCACAATCCACTCCTATTTAACATAATGACAAACAAGAACACAACAAAACCTAATGGAGACCCCAAAACACGTCATAAACACCCCAAACAAGAACAGCATCACCCCCAAAACTGGAAGAAAATACACCAAAACCATAGATCCACCACAAAACCACCCTAAACCTACCTGATGTTCTCCAAAACCCACAATTAGCCTTTTACAACACGATGACCAACGAGAACCCAACAAAACCCAACAGAGACCCAAAAAACGTCAAAAACACCCCAAACAAGAACGGCATCACCCCCAAAACTCGAAGAAAATCCGCCAAAACCATAGATCCACCCCAAAACCACCCTAAACCCACCTGATGTTCTCCAAAACCCACAATCCACTCCTATTTAACATAATGACAAACAAGAACCCAACAAAACCTAATGGAGACCCCAAAACACGTCAAAAACACCCCAACAAATATCGGCATCACCCCCAAAACTGGAAGAAAACCCCAAATACCATAGATCCACCCCAAAACCACCCTAAACCTACCTGATGTTCTCCTAATCCCAAAGCACTCTCCCAACCAACATAAAACGCATTAGGAAATCATCGAAACGCAACGGAAACCCCAAAACACTTCAAAATCACACGAAGAAAGGAGAGGATCACTCTCCAAAATAGAAGAAAACCCCAAATACCATGAATCCACGCGAAAAGTCCCCCTAAACCTACCTGAAGTTCTCCAAAACCCACAATTTACCCTTTTACAACACGATGACCATGGAAAACCAAACGAAACACAACGGAGACCCCAAAACACGTCAAAAACAACACAAAAAGTCCAGGATCATCCCCCCCCCCCCCCCCAAAAAAAAAAAAAACCTGAGTACCATATATCCACCCCAAAACCACCCTAAACCTACCTGATATTCTCCAAAACCCACAATTAACACTTTTCCACCATGATGACCAACGAGAAGCCAACAAAACCCAACAGAGACCCCAAAAACCTTAAAAAACACCCCAAACAAGAACGGCATCACCCCCAAAACTGGAAGAAAATCTGCCAAAACCATAGATCCACCCCAAAACCACCCGAAACCTACCTGATCTTCTCCAAAACCCACAATCCATACCTATTTAACATAATGAAAAACAAGAACCCAACAAAACCTAATGGAGACCCCAAAACACGTCAAAAACACCCCAACAAATATCGGCATCACCCCCAAAACTGGAAGAAAATACACCAAAACCATAGATCCACCCCAAAACCACCCTACACCTAACTGATGTTCTCCAAAACCCACAATTTACACTTTTCCAACACGATGACCAACGAGAACCCAACAAAACCCAACAGAGACCCCAAAAAACGTCAAAAACACCCCAAACTAGAACGGCATCACCCCCAAAACTGGAAGAAAATCCGCCAAAACCATAGATCCACCCCAAAACCACCCTAAACCTACCTGATCTTCTCCAAAACCCACAATCCACTCCTATTTAACATAATGACAAACAAGAACACAACAAAACCTAATGGAGACCCCAAAACACGTCAAAAACACCCCAAACAAGAACAGCATCACCCCCAAAACTGGAAGAAAATACGCCAAAACAATAGATCCACCCCAAAACCACCCGAAACCTACCTGATGTTCTCCAAAACCCACAATTTACCCTTTTCCAACACGATGACCAACGAGAACACAACAAAACCCAACAGAGACCCCAAAAAACGTCAAAAACACCCCAAACTAGAACGACAACAACCCCAAAACTGGAAGAAAATCCGCCAAAACCATAGATCCACCCCAAAACCACCCTAAACCTACCTGATGTTCTCCAAAACCCACAATCCACACCTATTTAACATAATGACAAACAAGAACACAACAAAACCTAATGGAGACCCCAAAACACGTCAAAAACACCCCAACAAATATCGGCATCACCCCCAAAACTGGAAGAAAATACGCCAAAACCATAGATCCACACCAAAACCACCCTAAACCTACCTGATGTTCTCCAAAACCCACAATTTACACTTTTCCAACACGATGACCAACGAGAACCCAACAAAACCCAACAGAGACCCCAAAAACCTTAAAAAATACCGCAAACAAAAATGGCATCACCCCCAAAACTGGAAGAAAATCCGCCAAAACCATAGATCCACCCCAAAACCACCCTACACCTACCTGATGTTCTCCAAAACCCACAATCCACTCCTATTTAACATAAAGACAAACAAGAACACAACAAAACCTAATGGAGACCCCAAAACACGTCAAAAACACCCCAAAAAATATCGGCATATCCCCCAAATCTGGAAGAAAATCCGCCAAAACCATAGACCCACACCAAAACCACCCTAAACCTACCTGATGTTCTCCAAAAACCACAATCCACTCCTATTTAACATAATGACAAACAAGAACACAACAAAACCTAATGGAGACCCCAAAACACGTCAAAAACACCCCAACAAATATCGGCATCACCCCCAAAACTGGAAGAAAATCCCCCAAAACAATAGATCAACCCCAAAACCACCCGAAACCTACCTGATGTTCACAAAACCCACAATTTACATTTTTCCAACACGATGACCAACGAGAACACAACAAAACCCAACAGAGACCCCAAAAAACGTCAAAAACACCCCAAACAAGAACGGCATCACCCCCAAAACTGGAAGAAAATCCGCCAAAACCATAGATCCACCCCAAAACCACCCTAAACCTACCTGATGTTCTACAAAACCCACAATTTACACTTGTCCAACACGATGACCAACGAGAACACAACAAAACCCAACAGAGACCCCAAAAAACGTCAAAAACACCCCAAACAAGAACGGCATCACCCCCAAAACTGGAAGAAAACCCCAAATACCATAGATCCACCCCAAAACCACCCTAAACCTACCTGATGTTCTCCTAATCCCAAAGCACTCTCCCAACCAACATAAAACGCATTAGGAACTCAACGAAACGCAACGGAAACCCCAAAACACTTCAAAATCACACGAAGAAAGGAGAAGAACACTCTCCAAAATAGAAGAAAACCCCAAATACCATGAATCCACGCGAAAAGTCCCCCTAAACCTACCTGAAGTTCTCCAAAACCCACAATTTACCCTTTTACAACACGATGACCATGGAAAACCAAGCGAAACACAACGGAGACCCCAAAACACGTCAAAAACAACACAAAAAGTCCAGGATCATCCCCCCCCACCACCCCAAAAAAATAAAAAACTGAATACCATAGATCCACCCCAAAACCACCCTAAACCTACCTGATGTTCTCCAAAACCCACAATTTACACTTTTCCACCATGATGACCAACGAGAAGCCAACAAAACCCAACAGAGACCCCAAAAAACGTCAAAAACACCCCAAACAAGAACGGCATCACCCCCAAAACTGGAAGAAAATACGCCAAAACCATAGATCCACCCCAAACCCACCCGAAACCTACCTGATCTTCTCCAAAACCCACAATCCACTCCTATTTAACATAATGACAAACAAGAACACAACAAAACCTAATGGAGACCCCAAAACACGTCAAAAACACCCCAAACAAGAACAGCATCACCCCCAAAACTGGAAGAAAATACGCCAAAACCATAGATCCACCCCAAAACTACCCGAAACCTACCTGATGTTCTCCAAAACCCACAATTTACACTTTTCCAACACGATGACCAACGAGAACACAACAAAACCCAACAGAGACCCCAAAACACGTCAAAAACACCCCAAACAAGAACGGCATCACCCCCAAAACTGGAAGAAAATACGCCAAAACCATAGATCCACCCCAAAACCACCCGAAACCTACCTGATGTTCTCCAAAACCCACAATCCACACCTATTTAACATAATGACAAACAAGAACACAACAAAACCTAATGGAGACCCCAAAACACGTCAAAAACACCCCAACAAATATCGGCATCACCCCCAAAACTGGAAGAAAATCCGCCAAAACCATAGATCCACCCCAAAACCACCCTAAACCTACCTGATCTTCTCCAAAACCCACAATCCACTCCTATTTAACATAATGACAAACAAGAACACAACAAAACCTAATGGAGACCCCAAAACACGTCAAAAACACCCCAACAAATATCGGCATCACCCCCAAAACTGGAAGAAAATCCGCCAAAACCATAGATCCACCCCAAAACCACCCGAAACCTACCTGATGTTCTCCAAAACCCACAAATTACACTTTTCCATCACGATGACCAACGAGAACACAACAAAACCCAACAGACACCCCAAAAAACGTCAAAAACACCCCAAAAAATATCGGCATCACCCCCAAAACTGGAAGAAAATCCCCCAAAACCATAGATCCACCCCAAAACCACCCGAAACCTACCTGATGTTCTCCAAAACCCACAATCCACTCCTATTTAACATAATGACCAACAAGAACAAAACAAAACCTAATGGAGACCCCAAAACACGTAAAAAACACCCCAAAAAATATCGGCATCACCCCCAAAACTGGAAGAAAATACACCAAAACCATAGATCCACCACAAAACCACCCTAAACCTACCTGATGTTCTCCAAAACCCACAATTAGCCTTTTACAACACGATGACCAACGAGAACCCAACAAAACCCAACAGAGACCCCAAAAAACGTCAAAAACACCCCAAACAAGAACGGCATCACCCCCAAAACTGGAAGAAAATACGCCAAAACCATAGATCCACCCCAAAACCACCCTAAACCCACCTGATGTTCTCCAAAACCCACAATCCACACCTATTTAACATAATGACAAACAAGAACCCAACAAAACCTAATGGAGACCCCAAAACACGTCAAAAACACCCCAACAAATATCGGCATCACCCCCAAAACTGGAAGAAAACCCCAAATACCATAGATCCACACCAAAACCACCCTAAACCTACCTGATGTTCTACAAAACCCACAATTTACACTTTTCCAACACGATGACCAACGAGAACCCAACAAAACCCAACAGAGACCCCAAAAAACGTCAAAAACACCCCAAACAAGAACGGCATCACCCCCAAAACTGGAAGAAAATACGCCAAAACCATAGATCCACCCCAAAACCACCCTAAACCTACCTGATCTTCTCCAAAACCCACAATCCACTCCTATTTAACATAATGACTAACAAGAACACAACAAAACCTAATGGAGACCCCAAAACACGTCAAAAACACCCCAAACAAGAACAGCATCACCCCCAAAACTGGAAGAAAATCCGCCAAAACCATAGATCCACCCCAAAACCACCCTAAACCTACCTGATGTTCTCCAAAACCCACAATTTACACTTTTCCAACACGATGACCAACGAGAACCCAACAAAACCCAACAGAGACCCCAAAAACCTTAAAAAACACCGCAAACAAAAATGGCATCACCCCCAAAACTCGAAGAAAATACACCAAAACCATAGATCCACCCCAAAACCAACCTACACCTACCTGATGTTCTCCAAAACCCACAATCCACTCCTATTTAACATAAAGACAAACAAGAACACAACAAAACCTAATGGAGACCCCAAAACACGTCAAAAACACCCCAAAAAATATCGGCATCACCCCCAAAACTGGAAGAAAATCCCCCAAAATCATAGACCCACACCAAAACCACCCTAAACCTACCTGATGTTCTCCAAAAACCACAATCCACTCCTATTTAACATAATGACAAACAAGAACACAACAAAACCTAATGGAGACCCCAAAACACGTCAAAAACACCCCAACAAATATCGGCATCACCCCCAAAACTGGAAGAAAATCCCCCAAAACCATAGATCCACCCCAAAACCACCCGAAACCTACCTGATGTTCTCCAAAACCCACAATTAGCCTTTTACAACACGATGACCAACGAGAACCCAACAAAACCCAACAGAGACCCCAAAAAACGTCAAAAACACCCCAAACAAGAACGGCATCACCCCCAAAACTCGAAGAAAATCCGCCAAAACCATAGATCCACACCAAAACCACCCTAAACCCACCTGATCTTCTCCAAAACCCACAATCCACTCCTATTTAACATAATGACAAACAAAAACCCAACAAAACCTAATGGAGACCCCAAAACACGTCAAAAACACCCCAACAAATATCGGCATCACCCCCAAAACTGGAAGAAAACCCCAAATACCATAGATCCACCCCAAGGACACCCTAAACCTACCTCATGTTCTCCTAATCCCAAAGCACTCTCCCAACCAACATAAAACGCATTAGGAACTCAACGAAACGCAACGGAAACCCCAAAACACTTCAAAATCACACGAAGAAAGGAGAGGATCACTCTCCAAAATAGAAGAAAACCCCAAATACCATGAATCCACGCGAAAAGTCCCCCTAAACCTACCTGAAGTTCTCCAAAACCCACAATTTACCCTTTTACAACACGATGACCATGGAAAACCAAATGAAACACAACGGAGACCCCAAAACACGTCAAAAACAACACAAAAAGTCCAGGATCATCCCCCCCCCCCCCAAAAAAAAAAAAAAAACTGAGTACCATATATCCACCCCAAAACCACCCTAAACCTACCTGATATTCTACAAAACCCACAATTTAAACTTTTCCACCATGATGACCAACGAGAAGCCAACAAAACCCAACAGAGACCCCAAAAACCTTAAAAAACACCCCAAACAAGAACGGCATCACCCCCAAAACTGGAAGAAAATCCGCCAAAACCATAGATCCACCCCAAAACCACCCTAAACCTACCTGATCTTCTCCAAAACCCACAATCCATACCTATTTAACATAATGAAAAACAAGAACCCAACAAAACCTAATGGAGAACCCAAAACACGTCAAAAACACCTCAACAAATATCGGCATCACCCCCAAAACTGGAAGAAAATCCGCCAAAACCATAGATCCACCCCAAAACCACCCTACACCTAACTGATGTTCTCCAAAACCCACAATTTACCCTTTTCCAACACGATGACCAACGAGAACCCAACAAAACCCAACAGAGACCCCAAAAAACGTCAAAAACACCCCAAACAAGAACGGCATCACCCCCAAAACTGGAAGAAAATACGCCAAAACCATAGATCCACCCCAAAACCACCCTAAACCTACCTGATCTTCTCCAAAACCCACAATCCACTCCTATTTAACATAATGACTAACAAGAACACAACAAAACCTAATGGAGACCCCAAAACACGTCAAAAACACCCCAAACAAGAACAGCATCACCCCCAAAACTGGAAGAAAATCCGCCAAAACCATAGATCCACCCCAAAACCACCCTAAACCTACCTGATGTTCTCCAAAACCCACAATTTACCCTTTTCCAACACGATGACCAACGAGAACCCAACAAAACCCAACAGAGACCCCAAAAAACTTTAAAAACACCGCAAACAAAAATGGCATCACCCCCAAAACTCGAAGAAAATACACCAAAACCATAGATCCACCCCAAAACCAACCTACACCTACCTGATGTTCTCCAAAACCCACAATCCACTCCTATTTAACATAAAGACAAACAAGAACACAACAAAACCTAATGGAGACCCCAAAACACGTCAAAAACACCCCAAAAAATATCGGCATCACCCCCAAAACTGGAAGAAAATCCCCCAAAATCATAGACCCACACCAAAACCACCCTAAACCTACCTGATGTTCTCCAAAACCCACAATCCACTCCTATTTAACATAATGACAAACAAGAACACAACAAAACCTAATGGAGACCCCAAAACACGTCAAAAACACCCCAACAAATATCGGCATCACCCCCAAAACTGGAAGAAAATCCCCCAAAACCATAGATCCACCCCAAAACCACCCGAAACCTACCTGATGTTCTCCAAAACCCACAATTAGCCTTTTACAACACGATGACCAACGAGAACCCAACAAAACCCAACAGAGACCCCAAAAAACGTCAAAAACACCCCAAACAAGAACGGCATCACCCCCAAAACTCGAAGAAAATCCGCCAAAACCATAGATCCACCCCAAAACCACCCTAAACCCACCTGATGTTCTCCAAAACCCACAATCCACTCCTATTTAACATAATGACAAACAAGAACCCAACAAAACCTAATGGAGACCCCAAAACACGTCAAAAACACCCCAAAAAATATCGGCATCACCCCCAAAACTGGAAGAAAACCCCAAATACCATAGATCCACCCCAAGGACACCCTAAACCTACCTCATGTTCTCCTAATCCCAAAGCACTCTCCCAACCAACATAAAACGCATTAGGAACTCAACGAAACGCAACGGAAACCCCAAAACACTTCAAAATCACACGAAGAAAGGAGAGGATCACTCTCCAAAATAGAAGAAAACCCCAAATACCATGAATCCACGCGAAAAGTCCCCCTAAACCTACCTGAAGTTCTCCAAAACCCACAATTTACCCTTTTACAACACGATGACCATGGAAAACCAAACGAAACACAACGGAGACCCCAAAACACGTCAAAAACAACACAAAAAGTCCAGGATCATCCCCCCCCCCCCCAAAAAAAAAAAAAAACTGAGTACCATATATCCACCCCAAAACCACCCTAAACCTACCTGATATTCTACAAAACCCACAATTTACAATTTTCCACCATGATGACCAACGAGAAGCCAACAAAACCCAACAGAGACCCCAAAAACCTTAAAAAACACCCCAAACAAAAATGGCATCACCCCCAAAACTGGAAGAAAATCCCCCAAAACCATAGATCCACCCCAAAACCACCCGAAACCTACCTGATGTTCTCCAAAACCCACAATTTACACTTTTCCAACACGATGACCAACGAGAACACAACAAAACCCAACAGAGACCCCAAAAAACGTCAAAAACACCCCAAACAAGAACGGCATCACCCCCAAAACTGGAAGAAAATACACCAAAACCATAGATCCACCCCAAAACCACCCTACACCTAACTGATGTTCTCCAAAACCCACAATTTACACTTTTCCAACACGATGACCAACGAGAACCCAACAAAACCCAACAGAGACCCCAAAAAACGTCAAAAACACCCCAAACAAGAACGGCATCACCCCCAAAACTGGAAGAAAATACGCCAAAACCATAGATCCACCCCAAAACCACCCTAAACCTACCTGATCTTCTCCAAAACCCACAATCCACTCCTATTTAACATAATGACAAACAAGAACACAACAAAACCTAATGGAGACTCCAAAACACGTCAAAAACACCCCAAACAAGAACGGCATCACCCCCAAAACTGGAAGAAAATCCGCCAAAACCATAGATCCACCCCAAAACCACCCTAAACCTACCTGATCTTCTCCAAAACCCACAATCCACTCCTATTTAACATAATAACAAACAAGAACACAACAAAACCTAATGGAGACCCCAAAACACGTCAAAAACACCCCAAACAAGAACAGCATCACCCCCAAAACTGGAAGAAAATCCACCAAAATCATAGATCCACCCCAAAACCACCCGAAACCTACCTGATGTTCTCCAAAACCCACAATTTACCCTTTTCCAACACGATGACCAACGAGAACACAACAAAACCCAACAGAGACCCCAAAAAACGTCAAAAACACCCCAAACTAGAACGCCAACACCCCCAAAACTGGAAGAAAATCCGCCAAAACCATAGATCCACCACAAAACCACCCTAAACCTACCTGATGTTCTCCAAAACCCACAATCCACACCTATTTAACATAATGACAAACAAGAACACTACAAAACCTAATGGAGAACCCAAAACACGTCAAAAACACCCCAAACAAGAACGGCATCACCCCCAAAACTCGAAGAAAATCCGCCAAAACCATAGATCCACCCCAAAACCACCCTAAACCTACCTGATGTTCTCCAAAACCCACAATCCACACCTATTTAACATAATGACAAACAAGAACCCAACAAAACCTAATGGAGACCCCAAAACACGTCAAAAACAAGCCAAGAAATATCGGCATCACCCCCAAAACTCGAAGAAAATCCGCCAAAACCATAGATCCACCCCAAAACCACCCTAAACCTACCTGATGTTCTCCAAAACCCACAATCCACTCCTATTTAACATAATGACAAACAAGAACACAACAAAACCTAATGGAGACCCCAAAACACGTCAAAAACACCCCAACAAATATCGGCATCACCCCCAAAACTGGAAGAAAATACACCAAAACCATAGATCCACCCCAAAACCACCCTACACCTAACTGATGTTCTCCAAAACCCACAATTTACACTTTTCCAACACGATGACCAACGAGAACACAACAAAACCCAACAGAGACCCCAAAACACGTCAAAAACACCCCAAACAAGAACGGCATCACCCCCAAAACTGGAAGAAAATCCGCCAAAACCATAGATCCACCCCAAAACCACCCTAAACCTACCTGATCTTCTCCAAAACCCACAATCCACACCTATTTAACATAATGACAAACAAGAACCCAACAAAACCTAATGGAGACCCCAAAACACGTCAAAAACACCCCAAAAAATATCGGCATCACCCCCAAAACTCGAAGAAAATCCGCCAAAACCATAGATCCACCCCAAAACCACCCTAAACCTACCTGATGTTCTCCAAAACCCACAATCCACTCCTATTTAACATAATGACAAACAAGAACACAACAAAACCTAATGGAGACCCCAAAACACGTCAAAAACACCCCAACAAATGTCGGCATCACCCCCAAAACTGGAAGAAAATACACCAAAACCATAGATCCACCCCAAAACCACCCTACACCTAACTGATGTTCTCCAAAACCCACAATTTACACTTTTCCAACACGATGACCAACGAGAACACAACAAAACCCAACAGAGACCCCAAAAAACGTCAAAAACACCCCAAACAAGAACGGCATCACCCCCAAAACTGGAAGAAAATACGCCAAAACCATAGATCCACCCCAAAACCACCCTAAACCTACCTGATGTTCTCCAAAACCCACAATCCACTCCTATTTAACATAATGACAAACAAGAACACAACAAAACCTAATGGAGACCCCAAAACACGTCAAAAACACCCCAAAAAATATCGGCATCACCCCCAAAACTGGAAGAAAATCCCCCAAAATCATAGACCCACACCAAAACCACCCTAAACCTACCTGATGTTCTCCAAAACCCACAATCCACTCCTATTTAACATAATGACAAACAAGAACACAACAAAACCTAATGGAGACCCCAAAACACGTCAAAAACACCCCAACAAATATCGGCATCACCCCCAAAACTGGAAGAAAATCCCCCAAAACCATAGATCCACCCCAAAACCACCCGAAACCTACCTGATGTTCTCCAAAACCCACAATTAGCCTTTTACAACACGATGACCAACGAGAACCCAACAAAACCCAACAGAGACCCCAAAAAACGTCAAAAACACCCCAAACAAGAACGGCATCACCCCCAAAACTCGAAGAAAATCCGCCAAAACCATAGATCCACCCCAAAACCACCCTAAACCCACCTGATGTTCTCCAAAACCCACAATCCACTCCTATTTAACATAATGACAAACAAGAACCCAACAAAACCTAATGGAGACCCCAAAACACGTCAAAAACACCCCAAAAAATATCGGCATCACCCCCAAAACTGGAAGAAAACCCCAAATACCATAGATCCACCCCAAGGACACCCTAAACCTACCTCATGTTCTCCTAATCCCAAAGCACTCTCCCAACCAACATAAAACGCATTAGGAACTCAACGAAACGCAACGGAAACCCCAAAACACTTCAAAATCACACGAAGAAAGGAGAGGATCACTCTCCAAAATAGAAGAAAACCCCAAATACCATGAATCCACGCGAAAAGTCCCCCTAAACCTACCTGAAGTTCTCCAAAACCCACAATTTACCCTTTTACAACACGATGACCATGGAAAACCAAACGAAACACAACGGAGACCCCAAAACACGTCAAAAACAACACAAAAAGTCCAGGATCATCCCCCCCCCCCCCAAAAAAAAAAAAAAACTGAGTACCATATATCCACCCCAAAACCACCCTAAACCTACCTGATATTCTACAAAACCCACAATTTACAATTTTCCACCATGATGACCAACGAGAAGCCAACAAAACCCAACAGAGACCCCAAAAACCTTAAAAAACACCCCAAACAAAAATGGCATCACCCCCAAAACTGGAAGAAAATCCCCCAAAACCATAGATCCACCCCAAAACCACCCGAAACCTACCTGATGTTCTCCAAAACCCACAATTTACACTTTTCCAACACGATGACCAACGAGAACACAACAAAACCCAACAGAGACCCCAAAAAACGTCAAAAACACCCCAAACAAGAACGGCATCACCCCCAAAACTGGAAGAAAATACACCAAAACCATAGATCCACCCCAAAACCACCCTACACCTAACTGATGTTCTCCAAAACCCACAATTTACACTTTTCCAACACGATGACCAACGAGAACCCAACAAAACCCAACAGAGACCCCAAAAAA
Source organism: Aythya ferina (assembly GCF_964211825.1). Classification (NCBI taxonomy): domain Eukaryota; kingdom Metazoa; phylum Chordata; class Aves; order Anseriformes; family Anatidae; genus Aythya; species Aythya ferina. The sequence continues at coordinate 73,751 of NW_028181330.1, forward strand.
CGTCAAAAACACCCCAAACAAGAACGGCATCACCCCCAAAACTGGAAGAAAATACGCCAAAACCATAGATCCACCCCAAAACCACCCTAAACCTACCTGATCTTCTCCAAAACCCACAATCCACTCCTATTTAACATAATGACAAACAAGAACACAACAAAACCTAATGGAGACTCCAAAACACGTCAAAAACACCCCAAACAAGAACGGCATCACCCCCAAAACTGGAAGAAAATCCGCCAAAACCATAGATCCACCCCAAAACCACCCTAAACCTACCTGATCTTCTCCAAAACCCACAATCCACTCCTATTTAACATAATAACAAACAAGAACACAACAAAACCTAATGGAGACCCCAAAACACGTCAAAAACACCCCAAACAAGAACAGCATCACCCCCAAAACTGGAAGAAAATCCACCAAAATCATAGATCCACCCCAAAACCACCCGAAACCTACCTGATGTTCTCCAAAACCCACAATTTACCCTTTTCCAACACGATGACCAACGAGAACACAACAAAACCCAACAGAGACCCCAAAAAACGTCAAAAACACCCCAAACTAGAACGCCAACACCCCCAAAACTGGAAGAAAATCCGCCAAAACCATAGATCCACCACAAAACCACCCTAAACCTACCTGATGTTCTCCAAAACCCACAATCCACACCTATTTAACATAATGACAAACAAGAACACTACAAAACCTAATGGAGAACCCAAAACACGTCAAAAACACCCCAAACAAGAACGGCATCACCCCCAAAACTCGAAGAAAATCCGCCAAAACCATAGATCCACCCCAAAACCACCCTAAACCTACCTGATGTTCTCCAAAACCCACAATCCACACCTATTTAACATAATGACAAACAAGAACCCAACAAAACCTAATGGAGACCCCAAAACACGTCAAAAACAAGCCAAGAAATATCGGCATCACCCCCAAAACTCGAAGAAAATCCGCCAAAACCATAGATCCACCCCAAAACCACCCTAAACCTACCTGATGTTCTCCAAAACCCACAATCCACTCCTATTTAACATAATGACAAACAAGAACACAACAAAACCTAATGGAGACCCCAAAACACGTCAAAAACACCCCAACAAATATCGGCATCACCCCCAAAACTGGAAGAAAATACACCAAAACCATAGATCCACCCCAAAACCACCCTACACCTAACTGATGTTCTCCAAAACCCACAATTTACACTTTTCCAACACGATGACCAACGAGAACACAACAAAACCCAACAGAGACCCCAAAACACGTCAAAAACACCCCAAACAAGAACGACATCACCCCCAAAACTGGAAGAAAATCCGCCAAAACCATAGATCCACCCCAAAACCACCCTAAACCTACCTGATCTTCTCCAAAACCCACAATCCACACCTATTTAACATAATGACAAACAAGAACCCAACAAAACCTAATGGAGACCCCAAAACACGTCAAAAACACCCCAAAAAATATCGGCATCACCCCCAAAACTCGAAGAAAATCCGCCAAAACCATAGATCCACCCCAAAACCACCCTAAACCTACCTGATGTTCTCCAAAACCCACAATCCACTCCTATTTAACATAATGACAAACAAGAACACAACAAAACCTAATGGAGACCCCAAAACACGTCAAAAACACCCCAACAAATGTCGGCATCACCCCCAAAACTGGAAGAAAATACACCAAAACCATAGATCCACCCCAAAACCACCCTACACCTAACTGATGTTCTCCAAAACCCACAATTTACACTTTTCCAACACGATGACCAACGAGAACACAACAAAACCCAACAGAGACCCCAAAAAACGTCAAAAACACCCCAAACAAGAACGGCATCACCCCCAAAACTGGAAGAAAATACGCCAAAACCATAGATCCACCCCAAAACCACCCTAAACCTACCTGATGTTCTCCAAAACCCACAATCCACTCCTATTTAACATAATGACAAACAAGAACACAACAAAACCTAATGGAGAATCCAAAACACGTCAAAAACACCCCAAGAAATATCGGCATCACCCCCAAAACTGGAAGAAAATCCGCCAAAACCATAGATCCACCCCAAAACTACCCTAAACCTACCTGATCTTCTCCAAAACCCACAATCCACTCCTATTTAAAATAATGACAAACAAGAACACAACAAAACCTAATGGAGACCCCAAAACACGTCAAAAACACCCCAAACAAGAACAGCATCACCCCCAAAACTGGAAGAAAATCCCCCAAAACCATAGATCCACCCCAAAACCACCCTAAACCTACCTGATGTTCTCCAAAACCCACAAATTACACTTTTCCATCACGATGACCAACGAGAACCCAACAAAACCCAACAGAGACCCCAAAAAACGTCAAAAACACCCCAAACTAGAACGACAACAACCCCAAAACTGGAAGAAAATACGCCAAAACCATATATCCACCCCAAAACCACCCTAAACCTACCTGATGTTCTCCAAAACCCACAATTAGCCTTTTACAACACGATGACAAACGAGAACCCAACAAAACCCAACAGAGACGCCAAAAAACGTCAAAAACACCCCAAACTAGAACGACAACAACCCCAAAACTGAAAGAAAATACGCCAAAACCATAGATCCACCCCAAAACCACCCTAAACCTACCTGATGTTCTCCAAAACCCACAATCCACACCTATTTAACATAATGACAAACAAGAACACAACAAAACTTAATGGAGACCCCAAAACACGTCAAAAACACCCCAACAAATATCGGCATCACCCCCAAAACTGGAAGAAAATCCCCCAAAACCATAGATCCACCCCAAAACCACCCTACACCTAACTGATGTTCTCCAAAACCCACAATTTACACTTTTCCAACACGATGACCAACGAGAACCCAACAAAACCCAACAGAGACCCCAAAAACCTTAAAAAATACCGCAAACAAAAATGGCATCACCCCCAAAACTGGAAGAAAATCCCCCAAAACCATAGATCCACCCCAAAACCACCCTAAACCTACCTGATGTTCTCCAAAACCCACAATTTACACTTTTCCAACACGATGACCAACGAGAACACAACAAAACCCAACAGAGACCCCAAAAAACGTCAAAAACACCCCAAACAAGAACGGCATCACCCCCAAAACTGGAAGAAAATCCGCCAAAACCATAGATCCACCACAAAACCACCCTAAACCTACCTGATGTTCTCCAAAACCCACAATCCACACCTATTTAACATAATGACAAACAAGAACACAACAAAACCTAATGGAGACCTCAAAACACGTCAAAAACACACCAACAAATATCGGCATCACCCCCAAAACTGGAAGAAAATCTGCCAGAACCATAGATCCACCCCAAAACCACCCTAAACCCACCTGATGTTCTCCAAAACCCACAATCCACTCCTATTTAACATAATGACAAACAAGAATCCAACAAAACCTAATGGAGACCCCAAAACACGTCAAAAACACCCCAAAAAATATCGGCATCACCCCCAAAACTGGAAGAAAACCCCAAATACCATAGATCCACCCCAAAACAACCCTAAACCTACCTCATGTTCTCCTAATCCCAAAGCACTCTCCCAACCAACATAAAACGCATTAGGAACTCAACGAAACGCAACGGAAACCCCAAAACACTTCAAAATCACACGAAGAAAGGAGAGGATCACTCTCCAAAATAGAAGAAAACCCCAAATACCATGAATCCACGCGAAAAGTCCCCCTAAACCTACCTGAAGTTCTCCAAAACCCACAATTTACCCTTTTACAACACGATGACCATGGAAAACCAAGCGAAACACAACGGAGACCCCAAAACACGTCAAAAACAACACAAAAAGTCCAGGATCATCCCCCCCCCCCAAAAAAAAAAAAAAAAAAAAAACTGAGTACCATATATCCACCCCAAAACCACCCTAAACCTACCTGATATTCTACAAAACCCACAATTTACAATTTTCCACCATGATGACCAACGAGAAGCCAACAAAACCCAACAGAGACCCCAAAAAACGTCAAAAACACCCCAAACAAGAACGGCATCACCCCCAAAACTGGAAGAAAATACGCCAAAACCATAGATCCACCCCAAAACCACCCTAAACCTACCTGATCTTCTCCAAAACCCACAATCCACTCCTATTTAACATAATGACAAACAAGAACACAACAAAACCTAATGGAGACTCCAAAACACGTCAAAAACACCCCAAGAAATATCGGCATCACCCCCAAAACTTGAAGAAAATACGCCAAAACCATAGATCCACCCCAAAACTACCCTAAACCTACCTGATCTTCTCCAAAACCCACAATCCACTCCTATTTAACATAATGACAAACAAGAACACAACAAAACCTAATGGAGACCCAAAACACGTCAAAAACACCCCAAACAAGAACAGCATCACTCCAAAAACTGGAAGAAAATCCGCCAAAACCATAGATCCACCCCAAAACCACCCTACACCTACCTGATGTTCTCCAAAACCCACAATTTACACTTTTCCAACACGATGACCAACGAGAACACAACAAAACCCAACAGAGACCCCAAAAAACGTCAAAAACACCCCAAACTAGAACGCCAACACCCCCAAAACTGGAAGAAAATCCACCAAAACCATAGATCCACCACAAAACCACCCGAAACCTACCTGATCTTCTCCAAAACCCACAATCCACACCTATTTAACATAATGACAAACAAGAACACAACAAAACCTAATGGAGACCCCAAAACACGTCAAAAACACCCCAACAAATATCGGCATCACCCCCAAAACTGGAAGAAAATACGCCAAAACCATAGATCCACCCCAAAACTACCCGAAACCTACCTGATGTTCTCCAAAACCCACAATTTACACTTTTCCAACACGATGACCAACGAGAACACAACAAAACCCAACAGAGACCCCAAAAAACGTCAAAAACACCCCAAACAAGAACGGCATCACCCCCAAAACTGGAAGAAAATACGCCAAAACCATAGATCCACCCCAAAACCACCCTACACCTACCTGATGTTCTCCAAAACCCACAATCCACACCTATTTAACATAAAGACAAACAAGAACAAAACAAAACATAATGGAGACCCCAAAACACGTCAAAAACACCCCAAAAAATATCGGCATCACCCCCAAAACTGGAAGAAAATCCCCCAAAACCATAGACCCACACCAAAACCACCCTAAACCTACCTGATGTTCTCCAAAACCCACAATCCACTCCTATTTAACATAATGACAAACAAGAACACAACAAAACCTAATGGAGACCCCAAAACACGTCAAAAACACCCCAACAAATATCGGCATCACCCCCAAAACTGGAAGAAAATACACCAAAACCATAGATCCACCCCAAAACCACCCTACACCTAACTGATGTTCTCCAAAACCCACAATTTACACTTTTCCAACACGATGACCAACGAGAACACAACAAAACCCAACAGAGACCCCAAAACACGTCAAAAACACCCCAAACAAGAACGGCATCACCCCCAAAACTGGAAGAAAATCCGCCAAAACCATAGATCCACCCCAAAACCACCCTAAACCTACCTGATGTTCTCCAAAACCCACAATCCACACCTATTTAACATAATGACAAACAAGAACCCAACAAAACCTAATGGAGACCCCAAAACACGTCAAAAACAAGTCAAGAAATATCGGCATCACCCCCAAAACTCGAAGAAAATACGCCAAAACCATAGATCCACCCCAAAACCACCCTAAACCTACCTGATGTTCTCCAAAACCCACAATCCACTCCTATTTAACATAATGACAAACAAGAACACAACAAAACCTAATGGAGACCCCAAAACACGTCAAAAACACCCCAACAAATATCGGCATCACCCCCAAAACTGGAAGAAAATCTGCCAGAACCATAGATCCACCCCAAAAACACCCTACACCTAACTGATGTTCTCCAAAACCCACAATTTACACTTTTCCAACACGATGACCAACGAGAACCCAACAAAACCCAACAGAGACCCCAAAAAACGTCAAAAACACCCCAAACAAGAATGGCATCACCCCCAAAACTGGAAGAAAATACGCCAAAACCATAGATCCACCCCAAAACCACCCTAAACCTACCTGATCTTCTCCAAAACCCACAATCCACTCCTATTTAACATAATGACAAACAAGAACACAACAAAACCTAATGGAGAATCCAAAACACGTCAAAAACACCCCAAACAAGAACGGCATCACCCCCAAAACTGGAAGAAAATACGCCAAAACCATAGATCCACCCCAAAACCACCCGAAACCTACCTGATCTTCTCCAAAACCCACAATCCACTCCTATTTAACATAATGACAAACAAGAACCCAACAAAACCTAATGGAGACCCCAAAACACGTCAAAAACACCCCAAACAAGAACAGCATCACCCCCAAAACTGGAAGAAAATCCGCCAAAACCATAGATCCACCCCAAAACCACCCGAAACCTACCTGATGTTCTCCAAAACCCACAATTTACACTTTTCCAACACGATGACCAACGAGAACACAACAAAACCCAACAGAGACCCCAAAAAACGTCAAAAACACCCCAAACTAGAACGGCAACACCCCCAAAACTGGAAGAAAATCCGCCAAAACCATAGATCCACCCCAAAACCACCCTAAACCTACCTGATCTTCTCCAAAACCCACAATCCACTCCTATTTAACATAATGACAAACAAGAACACAACAAAACCTAATGGAGACCCCAAAACACGTCAAAAACACCCCAACAAATATCGGCATCACCCCCAAAACTGGAAGAAAATACGCCAAAACCATAGATCCACACCAAAACCACCCTAAACCTACCTGATGTTCTCCAAAACCCACAATTTACACTTTTCCAACACGATGACCAACGAGAACACAACAAAACCAAACAGAGACCTCAAAAACATTAAAAAACACCCCAAACAAAAATGGCATCACCCCCAAAACTGGAAGAAAATCCCCCAAAACCATAGATCCACCCCAAAACCACCCTAAACCTACCTGATCTTCTCCAAAACCCACAATCCACTCCTATTTAACATAATGACAAACAAGAACACAACAAAACCTAATGGAGAATCCAAAACACGTCAAAAACACCCCAAGAAATATCGGCATCACCCCCAAAACTGGAAGAAAATCCGCCAAAACCATAGATCCACCCCAAAACCACCCGAAACCTACCTGATCTTCTCCAAAACCCACAATCCACTCCTATTTAACATAATGAAAAACAAGAACACAACAAAACCTAATGGAGACCCCAAAACACGTCAAAAACACCCCAACAAATATCGGCATCACCCCCAAAACTGGAAGAAAATACACCAAAACCATAGATCCACCCCAAAACCACCCTACACCTAACTGATGTTCTCCAAAACCCACAATTTACACTTTTCCAACACGATGACCAACGAGAACACAACAAAACCCAACAGAGACCCCAAAACACGTCAAAAACACCCCAAACAAGAACGGCATCACCCCCAAAACTGGAAGAAAATCCGCCAAAACCATAGATCCACCCCAAAACCACCCTAAACCTACCTGATGTTCTCCAAAACCCACAATCCACACCTATTTAACATAATGACAAACAAGAACCCAACAAAACCTAATGGAGACCCCAAAACACGTCAAAAACAAGTCAAGAAATATCGGCATCACCCCCAAAACTCGAAGAAAATCCGCCAAAACCATAGATCCACCCCAAAACCACCCTAAACCTACCTGATGTTCTCCAAAACCCACAATCCACTCCTATTTAACATAATGACAAACAAGAACACAACAAAACCTAATGGAGACCCCAAAACACGTCAAAAACACCCCAACAAATATCGGCATCACCCCCAAAACTGGAAGAAAATCTGCCAGAACCATAGATCCACCCCAAAAACACCCTACACCTAACTGATGTTCTCCAAAACCCACAATTTACACTTTTCCAACACGATGACCAACGAGAACCCAACAAAACCCAACAGAGACCCCAAAAAACGTCAAAAACACCCCAAACAAGAATGGCATCACCCCCAAAACTGGAAGAAAATACGCCAAAACCATAGATCCACCCCAAAACCACCCTAAACCTACCTGATCTTCTCCAAAACCCACAATCCACTCCTATTTAACATAATGACAAACAAGAACACAACAAAACCTAATGGAGAATCCAAAACACGTCAAAAACACCCCAAACAAGAACGGCATCACCCCCAAAACTGGAAGAAAATCCGCCAAAACCATAGATCCACCCCAAAACCACCCGAAACCTACCTGATCTTCTCCAAAACCCACAATCCACTCCTATTTAACATAATGACAAACAAGAACCCAACAAAACCTAATGGAGACCCCAAAACACGTCAAAAACACCCCAAACAAGAACAGCATCACCCCCAAAACTGGAAGAAAATCCGCCAAAACCATAGATCCACCCCAAAACCACCCGAAACCTACCTGATGTTCTCCAAAACCCACAATTTACACTTTTCCAACACGATGACCAACGAGAACACAACAAAACCCAACAGAGACCCCAAAAAACGTCAAAAACACCCCAAACTAGAACGGCAACACCCCCAAAACTGGAAGAAAATCCGCCAAAACCATAGATCCACCCCAAAACCACCCTAAACCTACCTGATCTTCTCCAAAACCCACAATCCACTCCTATTTAACATAATGACAAACAAGAACACAACAAAACCTAATGGAGACCCCAAAACACGTCAAAAACACCCCAACAAATATCGGCATCACCCCCAAAACTGGAAGAAAATACGCCAAAACCATAGATCCACACCAAAACCACCCTAAACCTACCTGATGTTCTCCAAAACCCACAATTTACACTTTTCCAACACGATGACCAACGAGAACACAACAAAACCAAACAGAGACCTCAAAAACATTAAAAAACACCCCAAACAAAAATGGCATCACCCCCAAAACTGGAAGAAAATCCCCCAAAACCATAGATCCACCCCAAAACCACCCTAAACCTACCTGATCTTCTCCAAAACCCACAATCCACTCCTATTTAACATAATGACAAACAAGAACACAACAAAACCTAATGGAGAATCCAAAACACGTCAAAAACACCCCAAGAAATATCGGCATCACCCCCAAAACTGGAAGAAAATCCGCCAAAACCATAGATCCACCCCAAAACCACCCGAAACCTACCTGATCTTCTCCAAAACCCACAATCCACTCCTATTTAACATAATGACAAACAAGAACCCAACAAAACCTAATGGAGACCCCAAAACACGTCAAAAACACCCCAAACAAGAACAGCATCACCCCCAAAACTGGAAGAAAATCCGCCAAAACCATAGATCCACCCCAAAACCACCCGAAACCTACCTGATGTTCTCCAAAACCCACAATTTACACTTTTCCAACACGATGACCAACGAGAACACAACAAAACCCAACAGAGACCCCAAAAAACGTCAAAAACACCCCAAACTAGAACGGCAACACCCCCAAAACTGGAAGAAAATCCGCCAAAACCATAGATCCACCCCAAAACCACCCTAAACCTACCTGATCTTCTCCAAAACCCACAATCCACTCCTATTTAACATAATGACAAACAAGAACACAACAAAACCTAATGGAGACCCCAAAACACGTCAAAAACACCCCAACAAATATCGGCATCACCCCCAAAACTGGAAGAAAATACGCCAAAACCATAGATCCACACCAAAACCACCCTAAACCTACCTGATGTTCTCCAAAACCCACAATTTACACTTTTCCAACACGATGACCAACGAGAACACAACAAAACCCAACAGAGACCCCAAAACACGTCAAAAACACCCCAAACAAGAACGGCATCACCCCCAAAACTGGAAGAAAATCCGCCAAAACCATAGATCCACCCCAAAACAACCCTACACCTACCTGATGTTCTCCAAAACCCACAATCCACTCCTATTTAACATAATGACAAACAAGAACACAACAAAACCTAATGGAGACCCCAAAACACGTCAAAAACACCCCAACAAATGTCGGCATCACCCCCAAAACTGGAAGAAAATACACCAAAACCATAGATCCACCCCAAAACCACCCTACACCTAACTGATGTTCTCCAAAACCCACAATCCACTCCTATTTAACATAATAACAAACAAGAACACAACAAAACCTAATGGAGACCCCAAAACACGTCAAAAACACCCCAAACAAGAACAGCATCACCCCCAAAACTGGAAGAAAATCCACCAAAATCATAGATCCACCCCAAAACCACCCTACACCTACCTGATGTTCTCCAAAACCCACAATTTACCCTTTTCCAACACGATGACCAACGAGAACACAACAAAACCCAACAGAGACCCCAAAAAACGTCAAAAACACCCCAAACTAGAACGCCAACACCCCCAAAACTGGAAGAAAATCCGCCAAAACCATAGATCCACCCCAAAACCACCCTAAACCTACCTGATGTTCTCCAAAACCCACAATCCACACCTATTTAACATAATGACAAACAAGAACACTACAAAACCTAATGGAGACCCCAAAACACGTCAAAAACACCCCAACAAATATCGGCATCACCCCCAAAACTAGAAGAAAATCCCCCAAAACCATAGACCCACACCAAAACCACCCTACACCTAACTGATGTTCTCCAAAAACCACAATTTACACTTTTCCAACACGATGACCAACGAGAACACAACAAAACCCAACAGAGACCCCAAAACACGTCAAAAACACCCCAAACAAGAACGGCATCACCCCCAAAACTCGAAGAAAATCCGCCAAAACCATAGATCCACCCCAAAACCACCCTAAACCTACCTGATCTTCTCCAAAACCCACAATCCACACCTATTTAACATAATGACAAACAAGAACCCAACAAAACCTAATGGAGACCCCAAAACACGTCAAAAACACCCCAAAAAATATCGGCATCACCCCCAAAACTCGAAGAAAATCCGCCAAAACCATAGATCCACCCCAAAACCACCCTAAACCTACCTGATCTTCTCCAAAACCCACAATCCACTCCTATTTAACATAATGACAAACAAGAACACAACAAAACCTAATGGAGACCCCAAAACACGTCAAAAACACCCCAACAAATATCGGCATCACCCCCAAAACTGGAAGAAAATCTGCCAGAACCATAGATCCACCCCAAAACCACCCTACACCTAACTGATGTTCTCCAAAACCCACAATTTACACTTTTCCAACACGATGACCAACGAGAACCCAACAAAACCCAACAGAGACCCCAAAAAACGTCAAAAACACCCCAAACAAGAACGGCATCACCCCCAAAACTGAAAGAAAATACGCCAAAACCATAGATCCACCCCAAAACCACCCTAAACCTACCTGATCTTCTCCAAAACCCACAATCCACTCCTATATAACATAATGACAAACAAGAACACAACAAAACCTAATGGAGACTCCAAAATACGTCAAAAACACCCCAAGAAATATCGGCATCACCCCCAAAACTGGAAGAAAATCCGCCAAAACCATAGATCCACCCCAAAACTACCCTAAACCTACCTGATCTTCTCCAAAACCCACAATCCACTCCTATTTAACATAATGACAAACAAGAACACAACAAAACCTAATGGAGAGCCCAAAACACGTCAAAAACACCTCAACAAATATCGGCATCACCCCCAAAACTGGAAGAAAATCCGCCAAAACCATAGATCCACCCCAAAACCACCCGAAACCTACCTGATGTTCTCCAAAACCCACAATTTACCCTTTTCCAACACGATGACCAACGAGAACACAACAAAACCCAACAGAGACCCCAAAAAACGTCAAAAACACCCCAAACTAGAACGGCAACACCCCCAAAACTGGAAGAAAATCCGCCAAAACCATAGATCCACCCCAAAACCACCCGAAACCTACCTGATGTTCTCCAAAACCCACAATCCACACCTATTTAACATAATGACAAACAAGAACACAACAAAACCTAATGGAGACCCCAAAACACGTCAAAAACACTGCAACAAATATCGGCATCACCCCCAAAACTGGAAGAAAATACGCCAAAACCATAGATCCACCCCAAAACCACCCTAAACCTACCTGATGTTCTCCAAAACCCACAATTTACACTTTTCCAACACGATGACCAACGAGAACACAACAAAACCCAACAGAGACCCCAAAACACGTCAAAAACACCCCAAACAAGAACGGCATCACCCCCAAAACTGGAAGAAAATACACCAAAACCATAGATCCACCCCAAAACCACCCTACACCTACCTGATGTTCTCCAAAACCCACAATTCACACCTATTTAACATAATGAAAAACAAGAACACAACAAAACCTAATGGAGACCCCAAAACACGTCAAAAACACCCCAAAAAATATCGGCATCACCCCCAAAACTCGAAGAAAATCCCCCAAAACCATAGATCCACCCCAAAACCACCCTAAACCTACCTGATCTTCTCCAAAACCCACAATCCACTCCTATTTAACATAATGACAAACAAGAACCCAACAAAACCTAATGGAGACCCCAAAACACGTCAAAAACACCCCAACAAATATCGGCATCACCCCCAAAACTGGAAGAAAACCCCAAATACCATAGATCCACCCCAAGGACACCCTAAACCTACCTGATGTTCTCCTAATTCCAAAGCACTCTCCCAACCAACATAAAACGCATTAGGAACTCAACGAAACGCAACGGAAACCCCAAAACACTTCAAAATCACACGAAGAAAGGAGAGGATCACTCTCCAAAATAGAAGAAAACCCCAAATACCATGAATCCACGCGAAAAGTCCCCCTAAACCTACCTGAAGTTCTCCAAAACCCACAATTTACCCTTTTACAACACGATGACCATGGAAAACCAAACGAAACACAACGGAGACCCCAAAACACGTCAAAAACAACACAAAAAGTCCAGGATCATCCCCCCCCCCCCAAAAAAAAAAAAAAAAAACTGAGTACCATATATCCACCCCAAAACCACCCTAAACCTACCTGATATTCTACAAAACCCACAATTTACACTTTTCCACCATGATGACCAACGAGAAGCCAACAAAACCCAACAGAGACCCCAAAAACCTTAAAAAACACCCCAAACAAAAATGGCGTCACCCCCAAAACTGGAAGAAAATCCGCCAAAACCATAGATCCACCCCAAAACCACCTTACACCTACCTGATGTTCTCCAAAACCCACAATTTACACTTTTCCAACACGATGACCAACGAGAACCCAACAAAACCCAACAGAGACCCCAAAAAACGTCAAAAACACCCCAAACAAGAACGGCATCACCCCCAAAACTGGAAGAAAATACGCCAAAACCATAGATCCACACCAAAACCACCCTAAAACTACCTGATCTTCTCCAAAACCCACAATCCATACCTATTTAACATAATGACAAAAAAGAACCCAACAAAACCTAATGGAGACCCCAAAACACGTCAAAAACACCCCAACAAATATCGGCATCACCCCCAAAACTGGAAGAAAATACACCAAAACCATAGATCCACCCCAAAACCACCCTACACCTAACTGACGTTCTCCAAAACCCACAATTTACACTTTTCCAACACGATGACCAACGAGAACCCAACAAAACCCAACAGAGACCCCAAAAAACGTCAAAAACACCCCAAACAAGAACGGCATCACCCCCAAAACTGGAAGAAAATACGCCAAAACCATAGATCCACCCCAAAACCACCCGAAACCTACCTGATGTTCTCCAAAACCCACAATTTACACTTTTCCAACACGATGACCAACGAGAACCCAACAAAACCCAACAGAGACCCCAAAAACCTTAAAAAACACCGCAAACAAAAATGGCATCACCCCCAAAACTGAAAGAAAATCCCCCAAAACCATAGATCCACCCCAAAACCACCCTACACCTACCTGATGTTCTCCAAAACCCACAATCCACTCCTATTTAACATAAAGACAAACAAGAACAAAACAAAACCTAATGGAGACCCCAAAAACGTCAAAAACACCCCAAAAAATATCGGCATCACCCCCAAAACTGGAAGAAAATCCCCCAAAACCATAGACCCACACCAAAACCACCCTAAACCTACCTGATGTTCTCCAAAACCCACAATCCACTCCTATTTAACATAATGACAAACAAGAACACAACAAAACCTAATGGAGACCCCAAAACACGTCAAAAACACCCCAAAAAATATCGGCATCACCCCCAAAACTGGAAGAAAATCCCCCAAAACCATAGATCCACCCCAAAACCACCCGAAACCTACCTGATGTTCTCCAAAACCCACAATTTACACTTTTCCAACACGATGACCAACGAGAACACAACAAAACCCAACAGAGACCCCAAAAAACGTCAAAAACACCCCAAACAAGAACGGCATCACCCCCAAAACTCGAAGAAAATACGCCAAAACCATAGATCCACCCCAAAACCACCCTCAACCTACCTGATCTTCTCCAAAACCCACAATCCACTCCTATTTAACATAATGACAAACAAGAACACAACAAAACCTAATGGAGACCCCAAAACACGTCAAAAACACCCCAACAAATATCGGCATCACCCCCAAAACTGGAAGAAAACCCCAAATACCATAGATCCACCCCAAGGACACCCTAAACCTACCTGATGTTCTCCTAATTCCAAAGCACTCTCCCAACCAACATAAAACGCATTAGGAACTCAACGAAACGCAACGGAAACCCCAAAACACTTCAAAATCACACGAAGAAAGGAGAGGATCACTCTCCAAAATAGAAGAAAACCCCAAATACCATGAATCCACGCGAAAAGTCCCCCTAAACCTACCTGAAGTTCTCCAAAACCCACAATTTACCCTTTTACAACACGATGACCATGGAAAACCAAACGAAACACAACGGAGACCCCAAAACACGTCAAAAACAACACAAAAAGTCCAGGATCATCCCCCCCCCCCCCCCCAAAAAAAAAAAAACTGAGTACCATATATCCACCCCAAAACCACCCTAAACCTACCTGATATTCTACAAAACCCACAATTTACACTTTTCCACCATGATGACCAACGAGAAGCCAACAAAACCCAACAGAGACCCCAAAAACCTTAAAAAACACCCCAAACAAGAACGGCATCACCCCCAAAACTGGAAGAAAATCCGCCAAAACCATAGATCCACCCCAAAACCACCTTACACCTACCTGATGTTCTCCAAAACCCACAATTTACACTTTTCCAACACGATGACCAACGAGAACCCAACAAAACCCAACAGAGACCCCAAAAAACGTCAAAAACACCCCAAACAAGAACGGCATCACCCCCAAAACTGGAAGAAAATACGCCAAAACCATAGATCCACACCAAAACCACCCTAAACCTACCTGATCTTCTCCAAAACCCACAATCCACTCCTATTTAACATAATGACAAACAAGAACCCAACAAAACCTAATGGAGACCCCAAAACACGTCAAAAACACCCCAACAAATATCGGCATCACCCCCAAAACTGGAAGAAAACCCCAAATACCATAGATCCACCCCAAGGACATCCTAAACCTACCTGATGTTCTCCTAATTCCAAAGCACTCTCCCAACCAACATAAAACGCATTAGGAACTCAACGAAACGCAACGGAAACCCCAAAACACTTCAAAATCACACGAAGAAAGGAGAGGATCACTCTCCAAAATAGAAGAAAACCCCAAATACCATGAATCCACGCGAAAAGTCCCCCTAAACCTACCTGAAGTTCTCCAAAACCCACAATTTACCCTTTTACAACACGATGACCATGGAAAACCAAACGAAACACAACGGAGACCCCAAAACACGTCAAAAACAACACAAAAAGTCCAGGATCATCCCCCCCCCCCCCCAAAAAAAAAAAAAACTGAGTACCATATATCCACCCCAAAACCACCCTAAACCTACCTGATATTCTACAAAACCCACAATTTACACTTTTCCACCATGATGACCAACGAGAAGCCAACAAAACCCAACAGAGACCCCAAAAACCTTAAAAAACACCCCAAACAAAAATGGCGTCACCCCCAAAACTGGAAGAAAATCCGCCAAAACCATAGATCCACCCCAAAACCACCTTACACCTACCTGATGTTCTCCAAAACCCACAATTTACACTTTTCCAACACGATGACCAACGAGAACCCAACAAAACCCAACAGAGACCCCAAAAAACGTCAAAAACACCCCAAACAAGAACGGCATCACCCCCAAAACTGGAAGAAAATACGCCAAAACCATAGATCCACACCAAAACCACCCTAAACCTACCTGATCTTCTCCAAAACCCACAATCCATACCTATTTAACATAATGACAAAAAAGAACCCAACAAAACCTAATGGAGACCCCAAAACACGTCAAAAACACCCCAACAAATATCGGCATCACCCCCAAAACTGGAAGAAAATACACCAAAACCATAGATCCACCCCAAAACCACCCTACACCTAACTGACGTTCTCCAAAACCCACAATTTACACTTTTCCAACACGATGACCAATGAGAACCCAACAAAACCCAACAGAGACCCCAAAAAACGTCAAAAACACCCCAAACAAGAACGGCATCACCCCCAAAACTGGAAGAAAATACGCCAAAACCATAGATCCACCCCAAAACCACCCGAAACCTACCTGATCTTCTCCAAAACCCACAATCCACTCCTATTTAACATAATGACAAACAAGAACACAACAAAACCTAATGGAGACCCCAAAACACGTCAAAAACACCCCAAACAAGAACAGCATCACCCCCAAAACTGGAAGAAAATACACCAAAACCATAGATCCACCCCAAAACCACCCGAAACCTACCTGATGTTCTCCAAAACCCACAATTTACACTTTTCCAACACGATGACCAACGAGAACACAACAAAACCCAACAGAGACCCCAAAAAACGTCAAAAACACCCCAAACTAGAACGGCAACACCCCCAAAACTCGAAGAAAATCCGCCAAAACCATAGATCCACCCCAAAACCACCCTAAACCTACCTGATCTTCTCCAAAACCCACAATCCACACCTATTTAACATAATGACAAACAAGAACACAACAAAACCTAATGGAGACCCCAAAACACGTCAAAAACACCCCAAGAAATATCGGCATCACCCCCAAAACTGGAAGAAAACCCCAAATACCATAGATCCACCCCAAGGACACCCTAAACCTACCTGATGTTCTCCTAATTCCAAAGCACTCTCCCAACCAACATAAAACGCATTAGGAACTCAACGAAACGCAACGGAAACCCCAAAACACTTCAAAATCACACGAAGAAAGGAGAGGATCACTCTCCAAAATAGAAGAAAACCCCAAATACCATGAATCCACGCGAAAAGTCCCCCTAAACCTACCTGAAGTTCTCCAAAACCCACAATTTACCCTTTTACAACACGATGACCATGGAAAACCAAACGAAACACAACGGAGACCCCAAAACACGTCAAAAACAACACAAAAAGTCCAGGATCATCCCCCCCCCCCCCAAAAAAAAAAAAAAAACTGAGTACCATATATCCACCCCAAAACCACCCTAAACCTACCTGATATTCTACAAAACCCACAATTTACACTTTTCCACCATGATGACCAACGAGAAGCCAACAAAACCCAACAGAGACCCCAAAAACCTTAAAAAACACCCCAAACAAAAATGGCGTCACCCCCAAAACTGGAAGAAAATCCGCCAAAACCATAGATCCACCCCAAAACCACCTTACACCTACCTGATGTTCTCCAAAACCCACAATTTACACTTTTCCAACACGATGACCAACGAGAACCCAACAAAACCCAACAGAGACCCCAAAAAACGTCAAAAACACCCCAAACAAGAACGGCATCACCCCCAAAACTGGAAGAAAATACGCCAAAACCATAGATCCACACCAAAACCACCCTAAACCTACCTGATCTTCTCCAAAACCCACAATCCATACCTATTTAACATAATGACAAAAAAGAACCCAACAAAACCTAATGGAGACCCCAAAACACGTCAAAAACACCCCAACAAATATCGGCATCACCCCCAAAACTGGAAGAAAATACACCAAAACCATAGATCCACCCCAAAACCACCCTACACCTAACTGACGTTCTCCAAAACCCACAATTTACACTTTTCCAACACGATGACCAACGAGAACCCAACAAAACCCAACAGAGACCCCAAAAAACGTCAAAAACACCCCAAACAAGAACGGCATCACCCCCAAAACTGGAAGAAAATACGCCAAAACCATAGATCCACCCCAAAACCACCCGAAACCTACCTGATCTTCTCCAAAACCCACAATCCACTCCTATTTAACATAATGACAAACAAGAACACAACAAAACCTAATGGAGACCCCAAAACACGTCAAAAACACCCCAAACAAGAACAGCATCACCCCCAAAACTGGAAGAAAATACACCAAAACCATAGATCCACCCCAAAACCACCCTACACCTAACTGATGTTCTCCAAAACCCACAATTTACACTTTTCCAACACGATGACCAACGAGAACACAACAAAACCCAACAGAGACCCCAAAAAACGTCAAAAACACCCCAAACTAGAACGGCAACACCCCCAAAACTGGAAGAAAATCCGCCAAAACCATAGATCCACCCCAAAACCACCCTAAACCTACCTGATGTTCTCCAAAACCCACAATCCACACCTATTTAACATAATGACAAACAAGAACACAACAAAACCTAATGCAGACCCCAAAACACGTCAAAAACACCCCAACAAATATCGGCATCACCCCCAAAACTGGAAGAAAATACGCCAAAACCATAGATCCACACCAAAACCACCCTAAACCTACCTGATGTTCTCCAAAACCCACAATCCACTCCTATTTAACATAATGACAAACAAGAACACAACAAAACCTAATGGAGACCCCAAAACACGTCAAAAACACCCCAAAAAATATCGGCATCACCCCCAAAACTGGAAGAAAATCCCCCAAAACCATAGACCCACACCAAAACCACCCTAAACCTACCTGATGTTCTCCAAAACCCACAATCCACTCCTATTTAACATAATGACAAACAAGAACACAACAAAACCTAATGGAGACCCCAAAACACGTCAAAAACACCCCAAAAAATATCGGCATCACCCCCAAAACTGGAAGAAAATCCCCCAAAACCATAGATCCACCCCAAAACCACCCGAAACCTACCTGATGTTCTCCAAAACCCACAATTTACACTTTTCCAACACGATGACCAACGAGAACACAACAAAACCCAACAGAGACCCCAAAAAACGTCAAAAACACCCCAAACAAGAACGGCATCACCCCCAAAACTCGAAGAAAATACGCCAAAACCATAGATCCACCCCAAAACCACCCTCAACCTACCTGATCTTCTCCAAAACCCACAATCCACTCCTATTTAACATAATGACAAACAAGAACACAACAAAACCTAATGGAGACCCCAAAACACGTCAAAAACACCCCAAGAAATATCGGCATCACCCCCAAAACTGGAAGAAAACCCCAAATACCATAGATCCACCCCAAGGACACCCTAAACCTACCTGATGTTCTCCTAATTCCAAAGCACTCTCCCAACCAACATAAAACGCATTAGGAACTCAACGAAACGCAACGGAAACCCCAAAACACTTCAAAATCACACGAAGAAAGGAGAGGATCACTCTCCAAAATAGAAGAAAACCCCAAATACCATGAATCCACGCGAAAAGTCCCCCTAAACCTACCTGAAGTTCTCCAAAACCCACAATTTACCCTTTTACAACACGATGACCATGGAAAACCAAACGAAACACAACGGAGACCCCAAAACACGTCAAAAACAACACAAAAAGTCCAGGATCATCCCCCCCCCCCCCCAAAAAAAAAAAAAAAACTGAGTACCATATATCCACCCCAAAACCACCCTAAACCTACCTGATGTTCTCCAAAACCCACAATTTACACTTTTCCAACACGATGACCAACGAGAACCCAACAAAACCCAACAGAGACCCCAAAAAACGTCAAAAACACCCCAAACAAGAACGGCATCACCCCCAAAACTGGAAGAAAATACGCCAAAACCATAGATCCACCCCAAAACCACCCGAAACCTACCTGATCTTCTCCAAAACCCACAATCCACTCCTATTTAACATAATGACAAACAAGAACACAACAAAACCTAATGGAGACCCCAAAACACGTCAAAAACACCCCAAACAAGAACAGCATCACCCCCAAAACTGGAAGAAAATACACCAAAACCATAGATCCACCCCAAAACCACCCGAAACCTACCTGATGTTCTCCAAAACCCACAATTTACCCTTTTCCAACACGATGACCAACGAGAACACAACAAAACCCAACAGAGACCCCAAAAAACGTCAAAAACACCCCAAACTAGAACGGCAACACCCCCAAAACTGGAAGAAAATCCGCCAAAACCATAGATCCACCCCAAAACCACCCTAAACCTACCTGATGTTCTCCAAAACCCACAATCCACTCCTATTTAACATAAAGACAAACAAGAACAAAACAAAACCTAATGGAGACCCCAAAAAACGTCAAAAACACCCCAAAAAATATCGGCATCACCCCCAAAACTGGAAGAAAATACGCCAAAACCATAGACCCACCCCAAAACCACCCTAAACCTACCTGATGTTCTCCAAAACCCACAATCCACTCTATTTAACATAATGACAAACAAGAACACAACAAAACCTAATGGAGACCCCAAAACACGTCAAAAACACCCCAAAAAATATCGGCATCACCCCCAAAACTGGAAGAAAATCCCCCAAAACCATAGATCCACCCCAAAACCACCCTACACCTAACTGATGTTCTCCAAAACCCACAATTTACACTTTTCCAACACGATGACCAACGAGAACCCAACAAAACCCAACAGAGACCCCAAAAAACGTCAAAAACACCCCAAACAAGAACGGCATCACCCCCAAAACTGAAAGAAAATACGCCAAAACCATAGATCCACCCCAAAACCACCCGAAACCTACCTGATCTTCTCCAAAACCCACAATCCACTCCTATTTAACATAATGACAAACAAGAACACAACAAAACCTAATGGAGACTCCAAAACACGTCAAAAACACCCAAAACAAGAACGGCATCACCCCCAAAACTGGAAGAAAATCCGCCAAAACCATAGATCCACCCCAAAACTACCCTAAACCTACCTGATCTTCTCCAAAACCCACAATCCACTCCTATTTAACATAATGACAAACAAGAACACAACAAAACCTAATGGAGACCCCAAAACACGTCAAAAACACCCCAAAAAATATCGGCATCACCCCCAAAACTGGAAGAAAATCCGCCAAAACCATAGATCCACCCCAAAACCACCCGAAACCTACCTGATGTTCTCCAAAACCCACAATTTACCCTTTTCCAACACGATGACCAACGAGAACACAACAAAACCCAACAGAGACCCAAAAAACGTCAAAAACACCCCAAACTAGAACGGCAACACACCCAAAACTGGAAGAAAATCCGCCAAAACCATAGATCCACCCCAAAACCACCCTAAACCTACCTGATCTTCTCCAAAACCCACAATCCACACCTATTTAACATAATGACAAACAAGAACACAACAAAACCTAATGGAGACCCCAAAACACGTCAAAAACACCGCAACAAATATCGGCATCACCCCCAAAACTGGAAGAAAATACGCCAAAACCATAGATCCACCCCAAAACCACCCTAAACCTACCTGATGTTCTCCAAAACCCACAATTTACACTTTTCCAACACGATGACCAACGAGAACACAACAAAACCCAACAGAGACCCCAAAAAACGTCAAAAACACCCCAAACAAGAACGGCATCACCCCCAAAACTGGAAGAAAATACGCCAAAACCATAGATCCACACCAAAACCACCCTAAACCTACCTGATGTTCTCCAAAACCCACAATCCACTCCTATTTAACATAATGACAAACAAGAACACAACAAAACCTAATGGAGACCCCAAAACACGTCAAAAACACCGCAACAAATATCGGCATCACCCCCAAAACTGGAAGAAAATCCGCCAAAACCATAGATCCACCCCAAAACCACCCTAAACCTACCTGATGTTCTCCAAACCCACAAATTACACTTTTCCATCACGATGACCAACGAGAACCCAACAAAACCCAACAGAGACCCCAAAAAACGTCAAAAACACCCCAAAAAATATCGGCATCACCCCCAAAACTGGAAGAAAATCCGCCAAAACCATAGATCCACCCCAAAAACAACCGAAACCTACCTGATGTTCTCCAAAACCCACAATCCACTCCTATTTAACATAATGACCAACAAGAACACAACAAAACCTAATGGAGACCCCAAAACACGTCAAAAACACCCCAAAAAATATCGGCATCACCCCCAAAACTGGAAGAAAATACACCAAAACCATAGATCCACCCCAAAACCACCCTAAACCTACCTGATGTTCTCCAAAACCCACAATTTACACTTTTCCAACACGATGACCAACGAGAACCCAACAAAACCCAACAGAGACCCCAAAAACGTCAAAAACACCCCAAACAAGAACGGCATCACCCCCAAAACTGGAAGAAAATACGCCAAAACCATAGATCCACCCCAAAACCACCCGAAACCTACCTGATCTTCTCCAAAACCCACAATCCACTCCTATTTAACATAATGACAAACAAGAACACAACAAAACCTAATGGAGACCCCAAAACACGTCAAAAACACCCCAAACAAGAACAGCATCACCCCCAAAACTGGAAGAAAATACACCAAAACCATAGATCCACCCCAAAACCACCCGAAACCTACCTGATGTTCTCCAAAACCCACAATTTACCCTTTTCCAACACGATGACCAACGAGAACACAACAAAACCCAACAGAGACCCCAAAAAACGTCAAAAACACCCCAAACTAGAACGGCAACACCCCCAAAACTGGAAGAAAATCCGCCAAAACCATAGATCCACCCCAAAACCACCCTAAACCTACCTGATGTTCTCCAAAACCCACAATCCACTCCTATTTAACATAAAGACAAACAAGAACAAAACAAAACCTAATGGAGACCCCAAAAAACGTCAAAAACACCCCAAAAAATATCGGCATCACCCCCAAAACTCGAAGAAATCCCCCAAAACCATAGACCCACCCCAAAACCACCCTAAACCTACCTGATGTTCTCCAAAACCCACAATCCACTCCTATTTAACATAATGACAAACAAGAACACAACAAAACCTAATGGAGACCCCAAAACACGTCAAAAACACCCCAAAAAATATCGGCATCACCCCCAAAACTGGAAGAAAATCCCCCAAAACCATAGATCCACCCCAAAACCACCCTACACCTAACTGATGTTCTCCAAAACCCACAATTTACACTTTTCCAACACGATGACCAACGAGAACCCAACAAAACCCAACAGAGACCCCAAAAAACGTCAAAAACACCCCAAACAAGAACGGCATCACCCCCAAAACTGAAAGAAAATACGCCAAAACCATAGATCCACCCCAAAACCACCCGAAACCTACCTGATCTTCTCCAAAACCCACAATCCACTCCTATTTAACATAATGACAAACAAGAACACAACAAAACCTAATGGAGACTCCAAAACACGTCAAAAACACCCAAAACAAGAACGGCATCACCCCCAAAACTGGAAGAAAATCCGCCAAACCATAGATCCACCCCAAAACTACCCTAAACCTACCTGATCTTCTCCAAAACCCACAATCCACTCCTATTTAACATAATGACAAACAAGAACACAACAAAACCTAATGGAGACCCCAAAACACGTCAAAAACACCCCAAAAAATATCGGCATCACCCCCAAAA
Source organism: Aythya ferina (assembly GCF_964211825.1). NCBI lineage: Eukaryota > Metazoa > Chordata > Aves > Anseriformes > Anatidae > Aythya > Aythya ferina. The sequence goes on from NW_028181330.1 coordinate 97,791, forward strand.
CTCGAAGAAAATCCGCCAAAACCATAGATCCACCCCAAAACCACCCGAAACCTACCTGATGTTCTCCAAAACCCACAATTTACCCTTTTCCAACACGATGACCAACGAGAACACAACAAAACCCAACAGAGACCCCAAAAAACGTCAAAAACACCCCAAACTAGAACGGCAACACACCCAAAACTGGAAGAAAATCCGCCAAAACCATAGATCCACCCCAAAACCACCCTAAACCTACCTGATCTTCTCCAAAACCCACAATCCACACCTATTTAACATAATGACAAACAAGAACACAACAAAACCTAATGGAGACCCCAAAACACGTCAAAAACACCGCAACAAATATCGGCATCACCCCCAAAACTGGAAGAAAATACGCCAAAACCATAGATCCACCCCAAAACCACCCTAAACCTACCTGATGTTCTCCAAAACCCACAATTTACACTTTTCCAACACGATGACCAACGAGAACACAACAAAACCCAACAGAGACCCCAAAAAACGTCAAAAACACCCCAAACAAGAACGGCATCACCCCCAAAAACTGGAAGAAAATACGCCAAAACCATAGATCCACACCAAAACCACCCTAAACCTACCTGATGTTCTCCAAAACCCACAATCCACTCCTATTTAACATAATGACAAACAAGAACACAACAAAACCTAATGGAGACCCCAAAACACGTCAAAAACACCGCAACAAATATCGGCATCACCCCCAAAACTGGAAGAAAATCCGCCAAAACCATAGATCCACCCCAAAACCACCCTAAACCTACCTGATGTTCTCCAAAACCCACAAATTACACTTTTCCATCACGATGACCAACGAGAACCCAACAAAACCCAACAGAGACCCCAAAAAACGTCAAAAACACCCCAAAAAATATCGGCATCACCCCCAAAACTGGAAGAAAATCCGCCAAAACCATAGATCCACCCCAAAAACAACCGAAACCTACCTGATGTTCTCCAAAACCCACAATCCACTCCTATTTAACATAATGACCAACAAGAACACAACAAAACCTAATGGAGACCCCAAAACACGTCAAAAACACCCCAAAAAATATCGGCATCACCCCCAAAACTGGAAGAAAATACACCAAAAACCATAGATCCACCCCAAAACCACCCTAAACCTACCTGATGTTCTCCAAAACCCACAATTAGCCTTTTACAACACGATGACAAACGAGAACCCAACAAAACCCAACAGAGACCCCAAAAAACGTCAAAAACACCCCAAACAAGAACGGCATCACCCCCAAAACTCGAAGAAAATCCGCCAAAACCATAGATCCACCCCAAAACCACCCTAAACCCACCTGATGTTCTCCAAAACCCACAATCCACTCCTATTTAACATAATGACAAACAAGAACCCAACAAAACCTAATGGAGACCCCAAAACACGTCAAAAACACCCCAAAAAATATCGGCATCACCCCCAAAACTGGAAGAAAACCCCAAATACCATAGATCCACCCCAAGGACACCCTAAACCTACCTGATATTCTCCTAATCTCAAAGCACTCTCCCAACCAACATAAAACGCATTAGGAACTCAACGAAACGCAACGGAAACCCCAAAACACTTCAAAATCACACGAAGAAAGGAGAGGATCACTCTCCAAAATAGAAGAAAACCCCAAATACCATGAATCCACGCGAAAAGTCCCCCTAAACCTACCTGAAGTTCTCCAAAACCCACAATTTACCCTTTTACAACACGATGACCATGGAAAACCAAACGAAACACAACGGAGACCCCAAAACACGTCAAAAACAACACAAAAAGTCCAGGATCTTCCCCCCCCCCCCCCCCAAAAAAAAAAAAAAAACTGAGTACCATATATCCACCCCAAAACCACCCGAAACCTACCTGATATTCTACAAAACCCACAATTTACACTTTTCCACCATGATGACCAACGAGAACACAACAAAACCCAACAGAGACCCCAAAAACCTTAAAAAACACCCCAAACAAGAACGGCATCACCCCCAAAACTGGAAGAAAATACGCCAAAACCATAGATCCACCCCAAAACCACCCTAAACCAACCTGATCTTCTCCAAAACCCACAATCCATACCTATTTAACATAATGACAAAAAAGAACCCAACAAAACCTAATGGAGACCCCAAAACACGTCAAAAACACCCCAACAAATATCGGCATCACCCCCAAAACTGGAAGAAAATACACCAAAACCATAGATCCACCCCAAAACCACACTACACCTAACTGATGTTCTCCAAAACCCACAATTTACACTTTTCCAACACGATGACCAACGAGAACCCAACAAAACCCAACAGAGACCCCAAAAAACGTCAAAAACACCCCAAACAAGAACGGCATCACCCCCAAAACTGGAAGAAAATACGCCAAAACCATAGATCCACCCCAAAACCACCCGAAACCTACCTGATCTTCTCCAAAACCCACAATCCACTCCTATTTAACATAATGACAAACAAGAACACAACAAAACCTAATGGAGACTCCAAAACACGTCAAAAACACCCCAAGAAATATCGGCATCACCCCCAAAACTGGAAGAAAATCCGCCAAAACCATAGATCCACCCCAAAACTACCCTAAACCTACCTGATCTTCTCCAAAACCCACAATCCACTCCTATTTAACATAATGACAAACAAGAACACAACAAAACCTAATGGAGACCCCAAAACACGTCAAAAACACCCCAAACAAGAACAGCATCACCCCCAAAACTGGAAGAAAATACACCAAAACCATAGATCCACCCCAAAACCACCCTACACCTACCTGATGTTCTCCAAAACCCACAATTTACCCTTTTCCAACACGATGACCAACGAGAACAAAACAAAACCCAACAGAGACCCCAAAAAACGTCAAAAACACCCCAAACTAGAACGGCAACACCCCCAAAACTGGAAGAAAATCCGCCAAAACCATAGATCCACCCCAAAACCACCCTAAACCTACCTGATCTTCTCCAAAACCCACAATCCACACCTATTTAACATAATGACAAACAAGAACCCAACAAAACCTAATGGAGACCCCAAAACACGTCAAAAACACCCCAACAAATATCGGCATCACCCCCAAAACTGGAAGAAAATACGCCAAAACCATAGATCCACACCAAAACCACCCGAAACCTACCTGATCTTCTCCAAAACCCACAATTTACCCTTTTCCAACACGATGACCAACGAGAACCCAACAAAACCCAACAGAGACCCCAAAAACCTTAAAAAACACCGCAAACAAAAATGGCATCACCCCCAAAACTGAAAGAAAATACGCCAAAACCATAGACCCACACCAAAACCACCCTAAACCTACCTGATGTTCTCCAAACCCCACAATCCACTCCTATTTAACATAATGACAAACAAGAACACAACAAAACCTAATGGAGACCCCAAAACACGTCAAAAACACCCCAAAAAATATTGGCATCACCCCCAAAACTGGAAGAAAATCCCCCAAAACCATAGATCCACCCCAAAACCACCCGAAACCTACCTGATGTTCTCCAAAACCCACAATTTACACTTTTCCAACACGATGATCAACGAGAACACAACAAAACCCAACAGAGACCCCAAAAAACGTCAAAAACACCCCAAACAAGAACGGCATCACCCCCAAAACTGGAAGAAAATCCGCCAAAACCATAGATCCACCCCAAAACCACCCTAAACCTACCTGATGTTCTCCAAAACCCACAATCCACACCTATTTAACATAATGACAAACAAGAACACAACAAAACCTAATGGAGACCCCAAAACACGTCAAAAACACCCCAACAAATATCGGCATCACCCCCAAAACTGGAAGAAAATACGCCAAAACCATAGATCCACCCCAAAACCACCCTAAACCTACCTGATGTTCTCCAAAACCCACAATCCACTCCTATTTAACATAATGACAAACAAGAACCCAACAAAACCTAATGGAGACCCCAAAACACGTCAAAAACACCCCAACAAATATCGGCATCACCCCCAAAACTGGAAGAAAACCCCAAATACCATAGATCCACCCCAAGGACACCCTAAACCTACCTGATGTTCTCCTAATTCCAAAGCACTCTCCCAACCAACATAAAACGCATTAGGAACTCAACGAAACGCAACGGAAACCCCAAAACACTTCAAAATCACACGAAGAAAGGAGAGGATCACTCTCCAAAATAGAAGAAAACCCCAAATACCATGAATCCACGCGAAAAGTCCCCCTAAACCTACCTGAAGTTCTCCAAAACCCACAATTTACCCTTTTACAACACGATGACCATGGAAAACCAAACGAAACACAACGGAGACCCCAAAACACGTCAAAAACAACACAAAAAGTCCAGGATCTTCCCCCCCCCCCCCCCCCAAAAAAAAAAAAAAACTGAGTACCATATATCCACCCCAAAACCACCCGAAACCTACCTGATATTCTACAAAACCCACAATTTACACTTTTCCACCATGATGACCAACGAGAACACAACAAAACCCAACAGAGACCCCAAAAACCTTAAAAAACACCCCAAACAAGAACGGCATCACCCCCAAAACTGGAAGAAAATACGCCAAAACCATAGATCCACCCCAAAACCACCCTAAACCAACCTGATCTTCTCCAAAACCCACAATCCATACCTATTTAACATAATGACAAAAAAGAACCCAACAAAACCTAATGGAGACCCCAAAACACGTCAAAAACACCCCAACAAATATCGGCATCACCCCCAAAACTGGAAGAAAATACACCAAAACCATAGATCCACCCCAAAACCACACTACACCTAACTGATGTTCTCCAAAACCCACAATTTACACTTTTCCAACACGATGACCAACGAGAACCCAACAAAACCCAACAGAGACCCCAAAAAACGTCAAAAACACCCCAAACAAGAACGGCATCACCCCCAAAACTGGAAGAAAATACGCCAAAACCATAGATCCACCCCAAAACCACCCGAAACCTACCTGATCTTCTCCAAAACCCACAATCCACTCCTATTTAACATAATGACAAACAAGAACACAACAAAACCTAATGGAGACTCCAAAACACGTCAAAAACACCCCAAGAAATATCGGCATCACCCCCAAAACTGGAAGAAAATCCGCCAAAACCATAGATCCACCCCAAAACTACCCTAAACCTACCTGATCTTCTCCAAAACCCACAATCCACTCCTATTTAACATAATGACAAACAAGAACACAACAAAACCTAATGGAGACCCCAAAACACGTCAAAAACACCCCAAACAAGAACAGCATCACCCCCAAAACTGGAAGAAAATACACCAAAACCATAGATCCACCCCAAAACCACCCTACACCTACCTGATGTTCTCCAAAACCCACAATTTACCCTTTTCCAACACGATGACCAACGAGAACAAAACAAAACCCAACAGAGACCCCAAAAAACGTCAAAAACACCCCAAACTAGAACGGCAACACCCCCAAAACTGGAAGAAAATCCGCCAAAACCATAGATCCACCCCAAAACCACCCTAAACCTACCTGATCTTCTCCAAAACCCACAATCCATACCTATTTAACATAATGACAAACAAGAACCCAACAAAACCTAATGGAGACCCCAAAACACGTCAAAAACACCCCAACAAATATCGGCATCACCCCCAAAACTGGAAGAAAATACGCCAAAACCATAGATCCACACCAAAACCACCCGAAACCTACCTGATCTTCTCCAAAACCCACAATTTACCCTTTTCCAACACGATGACCAACGAGAACCCAACAAAACCCAACAGAGACCCCAAAAACCTTAAAAAACACCGCAAACAAAAATGGCATCACCCCCAAAACTGAAAGAAAATACGCCAAAACCATAGACCCACACCAAAACCACCCTAAACCTACCTGATGTTCTCCAAACCCCACAATCCACTCCTATTTAACATAATGACAAACAAGAACACAACAAACCTAATGGAGACCCCAAAACACGTCAAAAACACCCCAAAAAATATTGGCATCACCCCCAAAACTGGAAGAAAATCCCCCAAAACCATAGATCCACCCCAAAACCACCCGAAACCTACCTGATGTTCTCCAAAACCCACAATTTACACTTTTCCAACACGATGATCAACGAGAACACAACAAAACCCAACAGAGACCCCAAAAAACGTCAAAAACACCCCAAACAAGAACGGCATCACCCCCAAAACTGGAAGAAAATCCGCCAAAACCATAGATCCACCCCAAAACCACCCTAAACCTACCTGATGTTCTCCAAAACCCACAATCCACACCTATTTAACATAATGACAAACAAGAACACAACAAAACCTAATGGAGACCCCAAAACACGTCAAAAACACCCCAACAAATATCGGCATCACCCCCAAAACTGGAAGAAAATACGCCAAAACCATAGATCCACCCCAAAACCACCCTAAACCTACCTGATGTTCTCCAAAACCCACAATCCACTCCTATTTAACATAATGACAAACAAGAACCCAACAAAACCTAATGGAGACCCCAAAACACGTCAAAAACACCCCAACAAATATCGGCATCACCCCCAAAACTGGAAGAAAACCCCAAATACCATAGATCCACCCCAAGGACACCCTAAACCTACCTGATGTTCTCCTAATTCCAAAGCACTCTCCCAACCAACATAAACGCATTAGGAACTCAACGAAACGCAACGGAAACCCCAAAACACTTCAAAATCACACGAAGAAAGGAGAGGATCACTCTCCAAAATAGAAGAAAACCCCAAATACCATGAATCCACGCGAAAAGTCCCCCTAAACCTACCTGAAGTTCTCCAAAACCCACAATTTACCCTTTTACAACACGATGACCATGGAAAACCAAACGAAACACAACGGAGACCCCAAAACACGTCAAAAACAACACAAAAAGTCCAGGATCATCCCCCCCCCCCCCAAAAAAAAAAAAAAAACTGAGTACCATATATCCACCCCAAAACCACCCTAAACCTACCTGATATTCTACAAAACCCACAATTTACACTTTTCCACCATGATGACCAACGAGAAGCCAACAAAACCCAACAGAGACCCCAAAAACCTTAAAAAACACCCCAAACAAAAATGGCGTCACCCCCAAAACTGGAAGAAAATACGCCAAAACCATAGATCCACACCAAAACCACCCTAAACCTACCTGATGTTCTCCAAAACCCACAATTTACCCTTTTCCAACACGATGACCAACGAGAACCCAACAAAACCCAACAGAGACCCCAAAAACCTTAAAAAACACCGCAAACAAAAATGGCATCACCCCCAAAACTGAAAGAAAATCCGCCAAAACCATAGACCCACACCAAAACCACCCTAAACCTACCTGATGTTCTCCAAACCCCACAATCCACTCCTATTTAACATAATGACAAACAAGAACACAACAAAACCTAATGGAGACCCCAAAACACGTCAAAAACACCCCAAAAAATATTGGCATCACCCCCAAAACTGGAAGAAAATCCCCCAAAACCATAGATCCACCCCAAAACCACCCGAAACCTACCTGATGTTCTCCAAAACCCACAATTTACACTTTTCCAACACGATGATCAACGAGAACACAACAAAACCCAACAGAGACCCCAAAAAACGTCAAAAACACCCCAAACAAGAACGGCATCACCCCCAAAACTGGAAGAAAATCCGCCAAAACCATAGATCCACCCCAAAACCACCCTAAACCTACCTGATGTTCTCCAAAACCCACAATCCACAACTATTTAACATAATGACAAACAAGAACACAACAAAACCTAATGGAGACCCCAAAACACGTCAAAAACACCCCAACAAATATCGGCATCACCCCCAAAACTGGAAGAAAACCCCAAATACCATAGATCCACCCCAAGGACACCCTAAACCTACCTGATGTTCTCCTAATTCCAAAGCACTCTCCCAACCAACATAAAACGCATTAGGAACTCAACGAAACGCAACGGAAACCCCAAAACACTTCAAAATCACACGAAGAAAGGAGAGGATCACTCTCCAAAATAGAAGAAAACCCCAAATACCATGAATCCACGCGAAAAGTCCCCCTAAACCTACCTGAAGTTCTCCAAAACCCACAATTTACCCTTTTACAACACGATGACCATGGAAAACCAAACGAAACACAACGGAGACCCCAAAACACGTCAAAAACAACACAAAAAGTCCAGGATCATCCCCCCCCCCCCAAAAAAAAAAAAAAAAACTGAGTACCATATATCCACCCCAAAACCACCCTAAACCTACCTGATATTCTACAAAACCCACAATTTACACTTTTCCACCATGATGACCAACGAGAAGCCAACAAAACCCAACAGAGACCCCAAAAACCTTAAAAAACACCCCAAACAAAAATGGCGTCACCCCCAAAACTGGAAGAAAATACACCAAAACCATAGATCCACCCCAAAACCACCTTACACCTACCTGATGTTCTCCAAAACCCACAATTTACACTTTTCCAACACGATGACCAACGAGAACCCAACAAAACCCAACAGAGACCCCAAAAAACGTCAAAAACACCCCAAACAAGAACGGCATCACCCCCAAAACTCGAAGAAAATACGCCAAAACCATAGATCCACCCCAAAACCACCCTAAACCTACCTGATCTTCTCCAAAACCCACAATCCATACCTATTTAACATAATGACAAAAAAGAACCCAACAAAACCTAATGGAGACCCCAAAACACGTCAAAAACACCCCAACAAATATCGGCATCACCCCCAAAACTGGAAGAAAATACGCCAAAACCATAGATCCACCCCAAAACTACCCGAAACCTACCTGATGTTCTCCAAAACCCACAATTTACACTTTTCCAACACGATGACCAACGAGAACACAACAAAACCCAACAGAGACCCCAAAAAACGTCAAAAACACCCCAAACAAGAACGGCATCACCCCCAAAACTGGAAGAAAATCCGCCAAAACCATAGATCCACCCCAAAACCACCCGAAACCTACCTGATCTTCTCCAAAACCCACAATCCACTCCTATTTAACATAATGACAAACAAGAACACAACAAAACCTAATGGAGACCCCAAAACACGTCAAAAACACCCCAAACAAGAACAGCATCACCCCCAAAACTGGAAGAAAATACACCAAAACCATAGATCCACCCCAAAACCACCCGAAACCTACCTGATGTTCTCCAAAACCCACAATTTACCCTTTTCCAACACGATGACCAACGAGAACACAACAAAACCCAACAGAGACCCCAAAAAACGTCAAAAACACCCCAAACTAGAACGGCAACACCCCCAAAACTGGAAGAAAATCCGCCAAAACCATAGATCCACCCCAAAACCACCCTAAACCTACCTGATCTTCTCCAAAACCCACAATCCACACCTATTTAACATAATGACAAACAAGAACACAACAAAACCTAATGGAGACCCCAAAACACGTCAAAAACACCCCAACAAATATCGGCATCACCCCCAAAACTGGAAGAAAATACGCCAAAACCATAGATCCACACCAAAACCACCCTAAACCTACCTGATGTTCTCCAAAACCCACAATTTACACTTTTCCAACACGATGACCAACGAGAACCCAACAAAACCCAACAGAGACCCCAAAAACCTTAAAAAACACCGCAAACAAAAATGGCATCACCCCCAAAACTGAAAGAAAATCCCCCAAAACCATAGATCCACCCCAAAACCACCCTACACCTACCTGATGTTCTCCAAAACCCACAATCCACTCCTATTTAACATAAAGACAAACAAGAACAAAACAAAACCTAATGGAGACCCCAAAAAACGTCAAAAACACCCCAAAAAATATCGGCATCACCCCCAAAACTGGAAGAAAATCCCCCAAAACCATAGACCCACACCAAAACCACCCTAAACCTACCTGATGTTCTCCAAAACCCACAATCCACTCCTATTTAACATAATGACAAACAAGAACACAACAAAACCTAATGGAGACCCCAAAACACGTCAAAAACACCCCAAAAAATATCGGCATCACCCCCAAAACTGGAAGAAAATCCCCCAAAACCATAGATCCACCCCAAAACCACCCGAAACCTACCTGATGTTCTCCAAAACCCACAATTTACACTTTTCCAACACGATGACCAACGAGAACACAACAAAACCCAACAGAGACCCCAAAAAACGTCAAAAACACCCCAAACAAGAACGGCATCACCCCCAAAACTCGAAGAAAATACGCCAAAACCATAGATCCACCCCAAAACCACCCTCAACCTACCTGATCTTCTCCAAAACCCACAATCCACTCCTATTTAACATAATGACAAACAAGAACACAACAAAACCTAATGGAGACTCCAAAACACGTCAAAAACACCCCAAGAAATATCGGCATCACCCCCAAAACTGGAAGAAAACCCCAAATACCATAGATCCACCCCAAGGACACCCTAAACCTACCTGATGTTCTCCTAATTCCAAAGCACTCTCCCAACCAACATAAAACGCATTAGGAACTCAACGAAACGCAACGGAAACCCCAAAACACTTCAAAATCACACGAAGAAAGGAGAGGATCACTCTCCAAAATAGAAGAAAACCCCAAATACCATGAATCCACGCGAAAAGTCCCCCTAAACCTACCTGAAGTTCTCCAAAACCCACAATTTACCCTTTTACAACACGATGACCATGGAAAACCAAACGAAACACAACGGAGACCCCAAAACACGTCAAAAACAACACAAAAAGTCCAGGATCATCCCCCCCCCCCCCCAAAAAAAAAAAAAAAACTGAGTACCATATATCCACCCCAAAACCACCCTAAACCTACCTGATATTCTACAAAACCCACAATTTACACTTTTCCACCATGATGACCAACGAGAAGCCAACAAAACCCAACAGAGACCCCAAAAACCTTAAAAAACACCCCAAACAAGAACGGCATCACCCCCAAAACTGGAAGAAAATCCGCCAAAACCATAGATCCACCCCAAAACCACCTTACACCTACCTGATGTTCTCCAAAACCCACAATTTACACTTTTCCAACACGATGACCAACGAGAACCCAACAAAACCCAACAGAGACCCCAAAAAACGTCAAAAACACCCCAAACAAGAACGGCATCACCCCCAAAACTGGAAGAAAATACGCCAAAACCATAGATCCACACCAAAATAACCCTAAACCTACCTGATCTTCTCCAAAACCCACAATCCATACCTATTTAACATAATGACAAAAAAGAACCCAACAAAACCTAATGGAGACCCCAAAACACGTCAAAAACACCCCAACAAATATCGGCATCACCCCCAAAACTGGAAGAAAATCCCCCAAAACCATAGATCCACCCCAAAACCACCCTACACCTAACTGATGTTCTCCAAAACCCACAATTTACACTTTTCCAACACGATGACCAACGAGAACCCAACAAAACCCAACAGAGACCCCAAAAAACGTCAAAAACACCCCAAACAAGAACGGCATCACCCCCAAAACTGAAAGAAAATACGCCAAAACCATAGATCCACCCCAAAACCACCCTAAACCTACCTGATCTTCTCCAAAACCCACAATCCACTCCTATATAACATAATGACAAACAAGAACACAACAAAACCTAATGGAGACTCCAAAATACGTCAAAAACACCCCAAGAAATATCGGCATCACCCCCAAAACTGGAAGAAAATCCGCCAAAACCATAGATCCACCCCAAAACTACCCTAAACCTACCTGATCTTCTCCAAAACCCACAATCCACTCCTATTTAACATAATGACAAACAAGAACACAACAAAACCTAATGGAGAGCCCAAAACACGTCAAAAACACCTCAACAAATATCGGCATCACCCCCAAAACTGGAAGAAAATCCGCCAAAACCATAGATCCACCCCAAAACCACCCGAAACCTACCTGATGTTCTCCAAAACCCACAATTTACCCTTTTCCAACACGATGACCAACGAGAACACAACAAAACCCAACAGAGACCCCAAAAAACGTCAAAAACACCCCAAACTAGAACGGCAACACCCCCAAAACTGGAAGAAAATCCGCCAAAACCATAGATCCACCCCAAAACCACCCGAAACCTACCTGATGTTCTCCAAAACCCACAATCCACACCTATTTAACATAATGACAAACAAGAACACAACAAAACCTAATGGAGACCCCAAAACACGTCAAAAACACTGCAACAAATATCGGCATCACCCCCAAAACTGGAAGAAAATCCGCCAAAACCATAGATCCACCCCAAAACCACCCTAAACCTACCTGATGTTCTCCAAAACCCACAATTTACACTTTTCCAACACGATGACCAACGAGAACACAACAAAACCCAACAGAGACCCCAAAACACGTCAAAAACACCCCAAACAAGAACGGCATCACCCCCAAAACTGGAAGAAAATACACCAAAACCATAGATCCACCCCAAAACCACCCTACACCTACCTGATGTTCTCCAAAACCCACAATTCACACCTATTTAACATAATGAAAAACAAGAACACAACAAAACCTAATGGAGACCCCAAAACACGTCAAAAACACCCCAAAAAATATCGGCATCACCCCCAAAACTCGAAGAAAATCCCCCAAAACCATAGATCCACCCCAAAACCACCCTAAACCTACCTGATCTTCTCCAAAACCCACAATCCACTCCTATTTAACATAATGACAAACAAGAACCCAACAAAACCTAATGGAGACCCCAAAACACGTCAAAAACACCCCAACAAATATCGGCATCACCCCCAAAACTGGAAGAAAACCCCAAATACCATAGATCCACCCCAAGGACACCCTAAACCTACCTGATGTTCTCCTAATTCCAAAGCACTCTCCCAACCAACATAAAACGCATTAGGAACTCAACGAAACGCAACGGAAACCCCAAAACACTTCAAAATCACACGAAGAAAGGAGAGGATCACTCTCCAAAATAGAAGAAAACCCCAAATACCATGAATCCACGCGAAAAGTCCCCCTAAACCTACCTGAAGTTCTCCAAAACCCACAATTTACCCTTTTACAACACGATGACCATGGAAAACCAAACGAAACACAACGGAGACCCCAAAACACGTCAAAAACAACACAAAAAGTCCAGGATCATCCCCCCCCCCCCAAAAAAAAAAAAAAAAACTGAGTACCATATATCCACCCCAAAACCACCCTAAACCTACCTGATATTCTACAAAACCCACAATTTACACTTTTCCACCATGATGACCAACGAGAAGCCAACAAAACCCAACAGAGACCCCAAAAACCTTAAAAAACACCCCAAACAAAAATGGCGTCACCCCCAAAACTGGAAGAAAATCCGCCAAAACCATAGATCCACCCCAAAACCACCTTACACCTACCTGATGTTCTCCAAAACCCACAATTTACACTTTTCCAACACGATGACCAACGAGAACCCAACAAAACCCAACAGAGACCCCAAAAAACGTCAAAAACACCCCAAACAAGAACGGCATCACCCCCAAAACTGGAAGAAAATACGCCAAAACCATAGATCCACACCAAAACCACCCTAAAACTACCTGATCTTCTCCAAAACCCACAATCCATACCTATTTAACATAATGACAAAAAAGAACCCAACAAAACCTAATGGAGACCCCAAAACACGTCAAAAACACCCCAACAAATATCGGCATCACCCCCAAAACTGGAAGAAAATACACCAAAACCATAGATCCACCCCAAAACCACCCTACACCTAACTGACGTTCTCCAAAACCCACAATTTACACTTTTCCAACACGATGACCAACGAGAACCCAACAAAACCCAACAGAGACCCCAAAAAACGTCAAAAACACCCCAAACAAGAACGGCATCACCCCCAAAACTGGAAGAAAATACGCCAAAACCATAGATCCACCCCAAAACCACCCGAAACCTACCTGATGTTCTCCAAAACCCACAATTTACACTTTTCCAACACGATGACCAACGAGAACCCAACAAAACCCAACAGAGACCCCAAAACCTTAAAAACACGCAAACAAAAATGGCATCACCCCCAAAACTGAAAGAAAATCCCCCAAAACCATAGATCCACCCCAAAACCACCCTACACCTACCTGATGTTCTCCAAAACCCACAATCCACTCCTATTTAACATAAAGACAAACAAGAACAAAACAAAACCTAATGGAGACCCCAAAAAACGTCAAAAACACCCCAAAAAATATCGGCATCACCCCAAAACTGGAAGAAAATCCCCCAAAACCATAGACCCACACCAAAACCACCCTAAACCTACCTGATGTTCTCCAAAACCCACAATCCACTCCTATTTAACATAATGACAAACAAGAACACAACAAAACCTAATGGAGACCCCAAAACACGTCAAAAACACCCCAAAAAATATCGGCATCACCCCCAAAACTGGAAGAAAATCCCCCAAAACCATAGATCCACCCCAAAACCACCCGAAACCTACCTGATGTTCTCCAAAACCCACAATTTACACTTTTCCAACACGATGACCAACGAGAACACAACAAAACCCAACAGAGACCCCAAAAAACGTCAAAACACCCCAAACAAGAACGGCATCACCCCCAAAACTCGAAGAAAATACGCCAAAACCATAGTATCCACCCCAAAACCACCCTCAACCTACCTGATCTTCTCCAAAACCCACAATCCACTCCTATTTAACATAATGACAAACAAGAACACAACAAAACCTAATGGAGACCCCAAAACACGTCAAAACACCCCAACAAATATCGGCATCACCCCCAAAACTGGAAGAAAACCCCAAATACCATAGATCCACCCCAAGGACACCCTAAACCTACCTGATGTTCTCCTAATTCCAAAGCACTCTCCCAACCAACATAAAACGCATTAGGAACTCAACGAAACGCAACGGAAACCCCAAAACACTTCAAAATCACACGAAGAAAGGAGAGATCACTCTCCAAAATAGAAGAAAACCCCAAATACCATGAATCCACGCGAAAAGTCCCCCTAAACCTACCTGAAGTTCTCCAAAACCCACAATTTACCCTTTTACAACACGATGACCATGGAAAACCAAACGAAACACAACGGAGACCCCAAAACACGTCAAAAACAACACAAAAAGTCCAGGATCATCCCCCCCCCCCCCCCCCCCCAAAAAAAAAAAACTGAGTACCATATATCCACCCCAAAACCACCCTAAACCTACCTGATATTCTACAAAACCCACAATTTACACTTTTCCACCATGATGACCAACGAGAAGCCAACAAAACCCAACAGAGACCCCAAAAACCTTAAAAAACACCCCAAACAAGAACGGCATCACCCCCAAAACTGGAAGAAAATCCGCCAAAACCATAGATCCACCCCAAAACCACCTTACACCTACCTGATGTTCTCCAAAACCCACAATTTACACTTTTCCAACACGATGACCAACGAGAACCCAACAAAACCCAACAGAGACCCCAAAAAACGTCAAAACACCCCAAACAAGAACGGCATCACCCCCAAAACTGGAAGAAAATACGCCAAAACCATAGATCCACACCAAAACCACCCTAAACCTACCTGATCTTCTCCAAAACCCACAATCCACTCCTATTTAACATAATGACAAACAAGAACCCAACAAAACCTAATGGAGACCCCAAAACACGTCAAAAACACCCCAACAAATATCGGCATCACCCCCAAAACTGGAAGAAAACCCCAAATACCATAGATCCACCCCAAGGACATCCTAAACCTACCTGATGTTCTCCTAATTCCAAAGCACTCTCCCAACCAACATAAAACGCATTAGGAACTCAACGAAACGCAACGGAAACCCCAAAACACTTCAAAATCACACGAAGAAAGGAGAGGATCACTCTCCAAAATAGAGAAAACCCCAAATACCATGAATCCACGCGAAAAGTCCCCCTAAACCTACCTGAAGTTCTCCAAAACCCACAATTTACCCTTTTACAACACGATGACCATGGAAAACCAAACGAAACACAACGGAGACCCCAAAACACGTCAAGAAACAACACAAAAAGTCCAGGATCATCCCCCCCCCCCCCCAAAAAAAAAAAAAACTGAGTACCATATATCCACCCCAAAACCACCCTAAACCTACCTGATATTCTACAAAACCCACAATTTACACTTTTCCACCATGATGACCAACGAGAAGCCAACAAAACCCAACAGAGACCCCAAAAACCTTAAAAAACACCCCAAACAAAAATGGCGTCACCCCCAAAACTGGAAGAAAATCCGCCAAAACCATAGATCCACCCCAAAACCACCTTACACCTACCTGATGTTCTCCAAAACCCACAATTTACACTTTTCCAACACGATGACCAACGAGAACCCAACAAAACCCAACAGAGACCCCAAAAAACGTCAAAACACCCCAAACAAGAACGGCATCACCCCCAAAACTGGAAGAAAATACGCCAAAACCATAGATCCACACCAAAACCACCCTAAACCTACCTGATCTTCTCCAAAACCCACAATCCATACCTATTTAACATAATGACAAAAAAGAACCCAACAAAACCTAATGGAGACCCCAAAACACGTCAAAAACACCCCAACAAATATCGGCATCACCCCCAAAACTGGAAGAAAATACACCAAAACCATAGATCCACCCCAAAACCACCCTACACCTAACTGACGTTCTCCAAAACCCACAATTTACACTTTTCCAACACGATGACCAATGAGAACCCAACAAAACCCAACAGAGACCCCAAAAAACGTCAAAAACACCCCAAACAAGAACGGCATCACCCCCAAAACTGGAAGAAAATACGCCAAAACCATAGATCCACCCCAAAACCACCGAAACCTACCTGATCTTCTCCAAAACCCACAATCCACTCCTATTTAACATAATGACAAACAAGAACACAACAAAACCTAATGGAGACCCCAAAACACGTCAAAACACCCCAAACAAGAACAGCATCACCCCCAAAACTGGAAGAAAATACACCAAAACCATAGATCCACCCCAAAACCACCCGAAACCTACCTGATGTTCTCCAAAACCCACAATTTACACTTTTCCAACACGATGACCAACGAGAACACAACAAAACCCAACAGAGACCCCAAAAAACGTCAAAAACACCCCAAACTAGAACGGCAACACCCCCAAAACTGGAAGAAAATCCGCCAAAACCATAGATCCACCCCAAAACCACCCTAAACCTACCTGATGTTCTCCAAAACCCACAATCCACACCTATTTAACATAATGACAAACAAGAACACAACAAAACCTAATGGAGACCCCAAAACACGTCAAAAACACCCCAAGAAATATCGGCATCACCCCCAAAACTGGAAGAAAACCCCAAATACCATAGATCCACCCCAAGGACACCCTAAACCTACCTGATGTTCTCCTAATTCCAAAGCACTCTCCCAACCAACATAAAACGCATTAGGAACTCAACGAAACGCAACGGAAACCCCAAAACACTTCAAAATCACACGAAGAAAGGAGAGGATCACTCTCCAAAATAGAAGAAAACCCCAAATACCATGAATCCACGCGAAAAGTCCCCCTAAACCTACCTGAAGTTCTCCAAAACCCACAATTTACCCTTTTACAACACGATGACCATGGAAAACCAAACGAAACACAACGGAGACCCCAAAACAGTCAAAAACAACACAAAAAGTCCAGGATCATCCCCCCCCCCCCCAAAAAAAAAAAAAAAACTGAGTACCATATATCCACCCCAAAACCACCCTAAACCTACCTGATATTCTACAAAACCCACAATTTACACTTTTCCACCATGATGACCAACGAGAAGCCAACAAAACCCAACAGAGACCCCAAAACCTTAAAAACACCCCAAACAAAAATGGCGTCACCCCCAAAACTGGAAGAAAATCCGCCAAAACCATAGATCCACCCCAAAACCACCTTACACCTACCTGATGTTCTCCAAAACCCACAATTTACACTTTTCCAACACGATGACCAACGAGAAACCCAACAAAACCCAACAGAGACCCCAAAAAACGTCAAAAACACCCCAAACAAGAACGGCATCACCCCCAAAACTGGAAGAAAATACGCCAAAACCATAGATCCACACCAAAACCACCCTAAACCTACCTGATCTTCTCCAAAACCCACAATCCATACCTATTTAACATAATGACAAAAAAAGAACCCAACAAAACCTAATGGAGACCCCAAAACACGTCAAAAACACCCCAACAAATATCGGCATCACCCCCAAAACTGGAAGAAAATACACCAAAACCATAGATCCACCCCAAAACCACCCTACACCTAACTGACGTTCTCCAAAACCCACAATTTACACTTTTCCAACACGATGACCAACGAGAACCCAACAAAACCCAACAGAGACCCCAAAAAACGTCAAAAACACCCCAAACAAGAACGGCATCACCCCCAAAACTGGAAGAAAATACGCCAAAACCATAGATCCACCCCAAAACCACCCGAAACCTACCTGATCTTCTCCAAAACCCACAATCCACTCCTATTTAACATAATGACAAACAAGAACACAACAAAACCTAATGGAGACCCCAAAACACGTCAAAAACACCCCAAACAAGAACAGCATCACCCCCAAAACTGGAAGAAAATACACCAAAACCATAGATCCACCCCAAAACCACCCTACACCTAACTGATGTTCTCCAAACCCACAATTTACACTTTTCCAACACGATGACCAACGAGAACACAACAAAACCCAACAGAGACCCCAAAAAACGTCAAAAAACACCCCAAACTAGAACGGCAACACCCCAAAACTGGAAGAAAATCCGCCAAAACCATAGATCCACCCCATAACCACCTAAACCTACCTGAAAACCTACCTGATGTTCTCCAAAACCCACAATCCACACCTATTTAACATAATGACAAACAAGAACACAACAAAACCTAATGCAGACCCCAAAACACGTCAAAAACACCCCAACAAATATCGGCATCACCCCCAAAACTGGAAGAAAATACGCCAAAACCATAGATCCACACCAAAACCACCCTAAACCTACCTGATGTTCTCCAAAACCCACAATCCACTCCTATTTAACATAATGACAAACAAGAACACAACAA
This sequence comes from Aythya ferina, assembly GCF_964211825.1. Lineage (NCBI taxonomy): Eukaryota > Metazoa > Chordata > Aves > Anseriformes > Anatidae > Aythya > Aythya ferina. The sequence continues at coordinate 116,994 of NW_028181330.1, forward strand.
AACCTAATGGAGACCCCAAAACACGTCAAAAACACCCCAAAAAATATCGGCATCACCCCCAAAACTGGAAGAAAATCCCCCAAAACCATAGACCCACACCAAAACCACCCTAAACCTACCTGATGTTCTCCAAAACCCACAATCCACTCCTATTTAACATAATGACAAACAAGAACACAACAAAACCTAATGGAGACCCCAAAACACGTCAAAAACACCCCAAAAAATATCGGCATCACCCCCAAAACTGGAAGAAAATCCCCCAAAACCATAGATCCACCCCAAAACCACCCGAAACCTACCTGATGTTCTCCAAAACCCACAATTTACACTTTTCCAACACGATGACCAACGAGAACACAACAAAACCCAACAGAGACCCCAAAAAACGTCAAAAACACCCCAAACAAGAACGGCATCACCCCCAAAACTCGAAGAAAATACGCCAAAACCATAGATCCACCCCAAAACCACCCTCAACCTACCTGATCTTCTCCAAAACCCACAATCCACTCCTATTTAACATAATGACAAACAAGAACACAACAAAACCTAATGGAGACCCCAAAACACGTCAAAAACACCCCAAGAAATATCGGCATCACCCCAAAACTGGAAGAAAACCCCAAATACCATAGATCCACCCCAAGGACACCCTAAACCTACCTGATGTTCTCCTAATTCCAAAGCACTCTCCCAACCAACATAAAACGCATTAGGAACTCAACGAAACGCAACGGAAACCCCAAAACACTTCAAAATCACACGAAGAAAGGAGAGGATCACTCTCCAAAATAGAAGAAAACCCCAAATTACCATGAATCCACGCGAAAAGTCCCCCTAAACCTACCTGAAGTTCTCCAAAACCCACAATTTACCCTTTTACAACACGATGACCATGGAAAACCAAACGAAACACAACGGAGACCCCAAAACACGTCAAAAACAACACAAAAAGTCCAGGATCATCCCCCCCCCCCCCCAAAAAAAAAAAAAAAACTGAGTACCATATATCCACCCCAAAACCACCCTAAACCTACCTGATGTTCTCCAAAACCCACAATTTACACTTTTCCAACACGATGACCAACGAGAACCCAACAAAACCCAACAGAGACCCCAAAAAACGTCAAAAACACCCCAAACAAGAACGGCATCACCCCCAAAACTGGAAGAAAATACGCCAAAACCATAGATCCACCCCAAAACCACCCGAAACCTACCTGATCTTCTCCAAAACCCACAATCCACTCCTATTTAACATAATGACAAACAAGAACACAACAAAACCTAATGGAGACCCCAAAACACGTCAAAAACACCCCAAACAAGAACAGCATCACCCCCAAAACTGGAAGAAAATACACCAAAACCATAGATCCACCCCAAAACCACCCGAAACCTACCTGATGTTCTCCAAAACCCACAATTTACCCTTTTCCAACACGATGACCAACGAGAACACAACAAAACCCAACAGAGACCCCAAAAAACGTCAAAAACACCCCAAACTAGAACGGCAACACCCCCAAAACTGGAAGAAAATCCGCCAAAACCATAGATCCACCCCAAAACCACCCTAAACCTACCTGATGTTCTCCAAAACCCACAATCCACTCCTATTTAACATAAAGACAAACAAGAACAAAACAAAACCTAATGGAGACCCCAAAAAACGTCAAAAACACCCCAAAAAATATCGGCATCACCCCCAAAACTGGAAGAAAATACGCCAAAACCATAGACCCACCCCAAAACCACCCTAAACCTACCTGATGTTCTCCAAAACCCACAATCCACTCCTATTTAACATAATGACAAACAAGAACACAACAAAACCTAATGGAGACCCCAAAACACGTCAAAAACACCCCAAAAAATATCGGCATCACCCCCAAAACTGGAAGAAAATCCCCCAAAACCATAGATCCACCCCAAAACCACCCTACACCTAACTGATGTTCTCCAAAACCCACAATTTACACTTTTCCAACACGATGACCAACGAGAACCCAACAAAACCCAACAGAGACCCCAAAAAACGTCAAAAACACCCCAAACAAGAACGGCATCACCCCCAAAACTGAAAGAAAATACGCCAAAACCATAGATCCACCCCAAAACCACCCTAAACCTACCTGATCTTCTCCAAAACCCACAATCCACTCCTATTTAACATAATGACAAACAAGAACACAACAAAACCTAATGGAGACTCCAAAACACGTCAAAAACACCCAAAACAAGAACGGCATCACCCCCAAAACTGGAAGAAAATCCGCCAAAACCATAGATCCACCCCAAAACTACCCTAAACCTACCTGATCTTCTCCAAAACCCACAATCCACTCCTATTTAACATAATGACAAACAAGAACACAACAAAACCTAATGGAGACCCCAAAACACGTCAAAAACACCCCAAAAAATATCGGCATCACCCCCAAAACTGGAAGAAAATCCGCCAAAACCATAGATCCACCCCAAAACCACCCGAAACCTACCTGATGTTCTCCAAAACCCACAATTTACCCTTTTCCAACACGATGACCAACGAGAACACAACAAAACCCAACAGAGACCCCAAAAAACGTCAAAAACACCCCAAACTAGAACGGCAACACACCCAAAACTGGAAGAAAATCCGCCAAAACCATAGATCCACCCCAAAACCACCCTAAACCTACCTGATCTTCTCCAAAACCCACAATCCACACCTATTTAACATAATGACAAACAAGAACACAACAAAACCTAATGGAGACCCCAAAACACGTCAAAAACACCGCAACAAATATCGGCATCACCCCCAAAACTGGAAGAAAATACGCCAAAACCATAGATCCACCCCAAAACCACCCTAAACCTACCTGATGTTCTCCAAAACCCACAATTTACACTTTTCCAACACGATGACCAACGAGAACACAACAAAACCCAACAGAGACCCCAAAAAACGTCAAAAACACCCCAAACAAGAACGGCATCACCCCCAAAACTGGAAGAAAATACGCCAAAACCATAGATCCACACCAAAACCACCCTAAACCTACCTGATGTTCTCCAAAACCCACAATCCACTCCTATTTAACATAATGACAAACAAGAACACAACAAAACCTAATGGAGACCCCAAAACACGTCAAAAACACCGCAACAAATATCGGCATCACCCCCAAAACTGGAAGAAAATCCGCCAAAACCATAGATCCACCCCAAAACCACCCTAAACCTACCTGATGTTCTCCAAAACCCACAAATTACACTTTTCCATCACGATGACCAACGAGAACCCAACAAAACCCAACAGAGACCCCAAAAAACGTCAAAAACACCCCAAAAAATATCGGCATCACCCCCAAAACTGGAAGAAAATCCGCCAAAACCATAGATCCACCCCAAAAACAACCGAAACCTACCTGATGTTCTCCAAAACCCACAATCCACTCCTATTTAACATAATGACCAACAAGAACACAACAAAACCTAATGGAGACCCCAAAACACGTCAAAAACACCCCAAAAAATATCGGCATCACCCCCAAAACTGGAAGAAAATACACCAAAACCATAGATCCACCCCAAAACCACCCTAAACCTACCTGATGTTCTCCAAAACCCACAATTTACACTTTTCCAACACGATGACCAACGAGAACCCAACAAAACCCAACAGAGACCCCAAAAAACGTCAAAAACACCCCAAACAAGAACGGCATCACCCCCAAAACTGGAAGAAAATACGCCAAAACCATAGATCCACCCCAAAACCACCCGAAACCTACCTGATCTTCTCCAAAACCCACAATCCACTCCTATTTAACATAATGACAAACAAGAACACAACAAAACCTAATGGAGACCCCAAAACACGTCAAAAACACCCCAAACAAGAACAGCATCACCCCCAAAACTGGAAGAAAATACACCAAAACCATAGATCCACCCCAAAACCACCCGAAACCTACCTGATGTTCTCCAAAACCCACAATTTACCCTTTTCCAACACGATGACCAACGAGAACACAACAAAACCCAACAGAGACCCCAAAAAACGTCAAAAACACCCCAAACTAGAACGGCAACACCCCCAAAACTGGAAGAAAATCCGCCAAAACCATAGATCCACCCCAAAACCACCCTAAACCTACCTGATGTTCTCCAAAACCCACAATCCACTCCTATTTAACATAAAGACAAACAAGAACAAAACAAAACCTAATGGAGACCCCAAAAAACGTCAAAAACACCCCAAAAAATATCGGCATCACCCCCAAAACTCGAAGAAAATCCCCCAAAACCATAGACCCACCCCAAAACCACCCTAAACCTACCTGATGTTCTCCAAAACCCACAATCCACTCCTATTTAACATAATGACAAACAAGAACACAACAAAACCTAATGGAGACCCCAAAACACGTCAAAAACACCCCAAAAAATATCGGCATCACCCCCAAAACTGGAAGAAAATCCCCCAAAACCATAGATCCACCCCAAAACCACCCTACACCTAACTGATGTTCTCCAAAACCCACAATTTACACTTTTCCAACACGATGACCAACGAGAACCCAACAAAACCCAACAGAGACCCCAAAAAACGTCAAAAACACCCCAAACAAGAACGGCATCACCCCCAAAACTGAAAGAAAATACGCCAAAACCATAGATCCACCCCAAAACCACCCTAAACCTACCTGATCTTCTCCAAAACCCACAATCCACTCCTATTTAACATAATGACAAACAAGAACACAACAAAACCTAATGGAGACTCCAAAACACGTCAAAAACACCCAAAACAAGAACGGCATCACCCCCAAAACTGGAAGAAAATCCGCCAAAACCATAGATCCACCCCAAAACTACCCTAAACCTACCTGATCTTCTCCAAAACCCACAATCCACTCCTATTTAACATAATGACAAACAAGAACACAACAAAACCTAATGGAGACCCCAAAACACGTCAAAAACACCCCAAAAAATATCGGCATCACCCCCAAAACTGGAAGAAAATCCGCCAAAACCATAGATCCACCCCAAAACCACCCGAAACCTACCTGATGTTCTCCAAAACCCACAATTTACCCTTTTCCAACACGATGACCAACGAGAACACAACAAAACCCAACAGAGACCCCAAAAAACGTCAAAAACACCCCAAACTAGAACGGCAACACACCCAAAACTGGAAGAAAATCCGCCAAAACCATAGATCCACCCCAAAACCACCCTAAACCTACCTGATCTTCTCCAAAACCCACAATCCACACCTATTTAACATAATGACAAACAAGAACACAACAAAACCTAATGGAGACCCCAAAACACGTCAAAAACACCGCAACAAATATCGGCATCACCCCCAAAACTGGAAGAAAATACGCCAAAACCATAGATCCACCCCAAAACCACCCTAAACCTACCTGATGTTCTCCAAAACCCACAATTTACACTTTTCCAACACGATGACCAACGAGAACACAACAAAACCCAACAGAGACCCCAAAAAACGTCAAAAACACCCCAAACAAGAACGGCATCACCCCCAAAACTGGAAGAAAATACGCCAAAACCATAGATCCACACCAAAACCACCCTAAACCTACCTGATGTTCTCCAAAACCCACAATCCACTCCTATTTAACATAATGACAAACAAGAACACAACAAAACCTAATGGAGACCCCAAAACACGTCAAAAACACCGCAACAAATATCGGCATCACCCCCAAAACTGGAAGAAAATCCGCCAAAACCATAGATCCACCCCAAAACCACCCTAAACCTACCTGATGTTCTCCAAAACCCACAAATTACACTTTTCCATCACGATGACCAACGAGAACCCAACAAAACCCAACAGAGACCCCAAAAAACGTCAAAAACACCCCAAAAAATATCGGCATCACCCCCAAAACTGGAAGAAAATCCGCCAAAACCATAGATCCACCCCAAAAACAACCGAAACCTACCTGATGTTCTCCAAAACCCACAATCCACTCCTATTTAACATAATGACCAACAAGAACACAACAAAACCTAATGGAGACCCCAAAACACGTCAAAAACACCCCAAAAAATATCGGCATCACCCCCAAAACTGGAAGAAAATACACCAAAACCATAGATCCACCCCAAAACCACCCTAAACCTACCTGATGTTCTCCAAAACCCACAATTTACACTTTTCCAACACGATGACCAACGAGAACCCAACAAAACCCAACAGAGACCCCAAAAAACGTCAAAAACACCCCAAACAAGAACGGCATCACCCCCAAAACTGGAAGAAAATACGCCAAAACCATAGATCCACCCCAAAACCACCCGAAACCTACCTGATCTTCTCCAAAACCCACAATCCACTCCTATTTAACATAATGACAAACAAGAACACAACAAAACCTAATGGAGACCCCAAAACACGTCAAAAACACCCCAAACAAGAACAGCATCACCCCCAAAACTGGAAGAAAATACACCAAAACCATAGATCCACCCCAAAACCACCCGAAACCTACCTGATGTTCTCCAAAACCCACAATTTACCCTTTTCCAACACGATGACCAACGAGAACACAACAAAACCCAACAGAGACCCCAAAAAACGTCAAAAACACCCCAAACTAGAACGGCAACACCCCCAAAACTGGAAGAAAATCCGCCAAAACCATAGATCCACCCCAAAACCACCCTAAACCTACCTGATGTTCTCCAAAACCCACAATCCACTCCTATTTAACATAAAGACAAACAAGAACAAAACAAAACCTAATGGAGACCCCAAAAAACGTCAAAAACACCCCAAAAAATATCGGCATCACCCCCAAAACTCGAAGAAAATCCCCCAAAACCATAGACCCACCCCAAAACCACCCTAAACCTACCTGATGTTCTCCAAAACCCACAATCCACTCCTATTTAACATAATGACAAACAAGAACACAACAAAACCTAATGGAGACCCCAAAACACGTCAAAAACACCCCAAAAAATATCGGCATCACCCCCAAAACTGGAAGAAAATCCCCCAAAACCATAGATCCACCCCAAAACCACCCTACACCTAACTGATGTTCTCCAAAACCCACAATTTACACTTTTCCAACACGATGACCAACGAGAACCCAACAAAACCCAACAGAGACCCCAAAAAACGTCAAAAACACCCCAAACAAGAACGGCATCACCCCCAAAACTGAAAGAAAATACGCCAAAACCATAGATCCACCCCAAAACCACCCTAAACCTACCTGATCTTCTCCAAAACCCACAATCCACTCCTATTTAACATAATGACAAACAAGAACACAACAAAACCTAATGGAGACTCCAAAACACGTCAAAAACACCCAAAACAAGAACGGCATCACCCCCAAAACTGGAAGAAAATCCGCCAAAACCATAGATCCACCCCAAAACTACCCTAAACCTACCTGATCTTCTCCAAAACCCACAATCCACTCCTATTTAACATAATGACAAACAAGAACACAACAAAACCTAATGGAGACCCCAAAACACGTCAAAAACACCCCAAAAAATATCGGCATCACCCCCAAAACTGGAAGAAAATCCGCCAAAACCATAGATCCACCCCAAAACCACCCGAAACCTACCTGATGTTCTCCAAAACCCACAATTTACCCTTTTCCAACACGATGACCAACGAGAACACAACAAAACCCAACAGAGACCCCAAAAAACGTCAAAAACACCCCAAACTAGAACGGCAACACACCCAAAACTGGAAGAAAATCCGCCAAAACCATAGATCCACCCCAAAACCACCCTAAACCTACCTGATCTTCTCCAAAACCCACAATCCACACCTATTTAACATAATGACAAACAAGAACACAACAAAACCTAATGGAGACCCCAAAACACGTCAAAAACACCGCAACAAATATCGGCATCACCCCCAAAACTGGAAGAAAATACGCCAAAACCATAGATCCACCCCAAAAACAACCGAAACCTACCTGATGTTCTCCAAAACCCACAATTTACACTTTTCCAACACGATGACCAACGAGAACACAACAAAACCCAACAGAGACCCCAAAAAACGTCAAAAACACCCCAAACAAGAACGGCATCACCCCCAAAACTGGAAGAAAATACGCCAAAACCATAGATCCACACCAAAACCACCCTAAACCTACCTGATGTTCTCCAAAACCCACAATCCACTCCTATTTAACATAATGACAAACAAGAACACAACAAAACCTAATGGAGACCCCAAAACACGTCAAAAACACCGCAACAAATATCGGCATCACCCCCAAAACTGGAAGAAAATCCGCCAAAACCATAGATCCACCCCAAAACCACCCTAAACCTACCTGATGTTCTCCAAAACCCACAAATTACACTTTTCCATCACGATGACCAACGAGAACCCAACAAAACCCAACAGAGACCCCAAAAAACGTCAAAAACACCCCAAAAAATATCGGCATCACCCCCAAAACTGGAAGAAAATCCGCCAAAACCATAGATCCACCCCAAAAACAACCGAAACCTACCTGATGTTCTCCAAAACCCACAATCCACTCCTATTTAACATAATGACCAACAAGAACACAACAAAACCTAATGGAGACCCCAAAACACGTCAAAAACACCCCAAAAAATATCGGCATCACCCCCAAAACTGGAAGAAAATACACCAAAACCATAGATCCACCCCAAAACCACCCTAAACCTACCTGATGTTCTCCAAAACCCACAATTAGCCTTTTACAACACGATGACAAACGAGAACCCAACAAAACCCAACAGAGACCCCAAAAAACGTCAAAAACACCCCAAACAAGAACGGCATCACCCCCAAAACTCGAAGAAAATCCGCCAAAACCATAGATCCACCCCAAAACCACCCTAAACCCACCTGATGTTCTCCAAAACCCACAATCCACTCCTATTTAACATAATGACAAACAAGAACCCAACAAAACCTAATGGAGACCCCAAAACACGTCAAAAACACCCCAAAAAATATCGGCATCACCCCCAAAACTGGAAGAAAACCCCAAATACCATAGATCCACCCCAAGGACACCCTAAACCTACCTGATATTCTCCTAATCTCAAAGCACTCTCCCAACCAACATAAAACGCATTAGGAACTCAACGAAACGCAACGGAAACCCCAAAACACTTCAAAATCACACGAAGAAAGGAGAGGATCACTCTCCAAAATAGAAGAAAACCCCAAATACCATGAATCCACGCGAAAAGTCCCCCTAAACCTACCTGAAGTTCTCCAAAACCCACAATTTACCCTTTTACAACACGATGACCATGGAAAACCAAACGAAACACAACGGAGACCCCAAAACACGTCAAAAACAACACAAAAAGTCCAGGATCTTCCCCCCCCCCCCCCAAAAAAAAAAAAAAAACTGAGTACCATATATCCACCCCAAAACCACCCGAAACCTACCTGATATTCTACAAAACCCACAATTTACACTTTTCCACCATGATGACCAACGAGAACACAACAAAACCCAACAGAGACCCCAAAAACCTTAAAAAACACCCCAAACAAGAACGGCATCACCCCCAAAACTGGAAGAAAATACGCCAAAACCATAGATCCACCCCAAAACCACCCTAAACCAACCTGATCTTCTCCAAAACCCACAATCCATACCTATTTAACATAATGACAAAAAAGAACCCAACAAAACCTAATGGAGACCCCAAAACACGTCAAAAACACCCCAACAAATATCGGCATCACCCCCAAAACTGGAAGAAAATACACCAAAACCATAGATCCACCCCAAAACCACACTACACCTAACTGATGTTCTCCAAAACCCACAATTTACACTTTTCCAACACGATGACCAACGAGAACCCAACAAAACCCAACAGAGACCCCAAAAAACGTCAAAAACACCCCAAACAAGAACGGCATCACCCCCAAAACTGGAAGAAAATACGCCAAAACCATAGATCCACCCCAAAACCACCCGAAACCTACCTGATCTTCTCCAAAACCCACAATCCACTCCTATTTAACATAATGACAAACAAGAACACAACAAAACCTAATGGAGACTCCAAAACACGTCAAAAACACCCCAAGAAATATCGGCATCACCCCCAAAACTGGAAGAAAATCCGCCAAAACCATAGATCCACCCCAAAACTACCCTAAACCTACCTGATCTTCTCCAAAACCCACAATCCACTCCTATTTAACATAATGACAAACAAGAACACAACAAAACCTAATGGAGACCCCAAAACACGTCAAAAACACCCCAAACAAGAACAGCATCACCCCCAAAACTGGAAGAAAATACACCAAAACCATAGATCCACCCCAAAACCACCCTACACCTACCTGATGTTCTCCAAAACCCACAATTTACCCTTTTCCAACACGATGACCAACGAGAACAAAACAAAACCCAACAGAGACCCCAAAAAACGTCAAAAACACCCCAAACTAGAACGGCAACACCCCCAAAACTGGAAGAAAATCCGCCAAAACCATAGATCCACCCCAAAACCACCCTAAACCTACCTGATCTTCTCCAAAACCCACAATCCACACCTATTTAACATAATGACAAACAAGAACCCAACAAAACCTAATGGAGACCCCAAAACACGTCAAAAACACCCCAACAAATATCGGCATCACCCCCAAAACTGGAAGAAAATACGCCAAAACCATAGATCCACACCAAAACCACCCGAAACCTACCTGATCTTCTCCAAAACCCACAATTTACCCTTTTCCAACACGATGACCAACGAGAACCCAACAAAACCCAACAGAGACCCCAAAAACCTTAAAAAACACCGCAAACAAAAATGGCATCACCCCCAAAACTGAAAGAAAATCCGCCAAAACCATAGACCCACACCAAAACCACCCTAAACCTACCTGATGTTCTCCAAACCCCACAATCCACTCCTATTTAACATAATGACAAACAAGAACACAACAAAACCTAATGGAGACCCCAAAACACGTCAAAAACACCCCAAAAAATATTGGCATCACCCCCAAAACTGGAAGAAAATCCCCCAAAACCATAGATCCACCCCAAAACCACCCGAAACCTACCTGATGTTCTCCAAAACCCACAATTTACACTTTTCCAACACGATGATCAACGAGAACACAACAAAACCCAACAGAGACCCCAAAAAACGTCAAAAACACCCCAAACAAGAACGGCATCACCCCCAAAACTGGAAGAAAATCCGCCAAAACCATAGATCCACCCCAAAACCACCCTAAACCTACCTGATGTTCTCCAAAACCCACAATCCACAACTATTTAACATAATGACAAACAAGAACACAACAAAACCTAATGGAGACCCCAAAACACGTCAAAAACACCCCAACAAATATCGGCATCACCCCCAAAACTGGAAGAAAATACGCCAAAACCATAGATCCACCCCAAAACCACCCTAAACCTACCTGATGTTCTCCAAAACCCACAATCCACTCCTATTTAACATAATGACAAACAAGAAACCAACAAAACCTAATGGAGACCCCAAAACACGTCAAAAACACCCCAACAAATATCGGCATCACCCCCAAAACTGGAAGAAAACCCCAAATACCATAGATCCACCCCAAGGACACCCTAAACCTACCTGATGTTCTCCTAATTCCAAAGCACTCTCCCAACCAACATAAAACGCATTAGGAACTCAACGAAACGCAACGGAAACCCCAAAACACTTCAAAATCACACGAAGAAAGGAGAGGATCACTCTCCAAAATAGAAGAAAACCCCAAATACCATGAATCCACGCGAAAAGTCCCCCTAAACCTACCTGAAGTTCTCCAAAACCCACAATTTACCCTTTTACAACACGATGACCATGGAAAACCAAACGAAACACAACGGAGACCCCAAAACACGTCAAAAACAACACAAAAAGTCCAGGATCATCCCCCCCCCCCCAAAAAAAAAAAAAAAAAACTGAGTACCATATATCCACCCCAAAACCACCCTAAACCTACCTGATATTCTACAAAACCCACAATTTACACTTTTCCACCATGATGACCAACGAGAAGCCAACAAAACCCAACAGAGACCCCAAAAACCTTAAAAAACACCCCAAACAAAAATGGCGTCACCCCCAAAACTGGAAGAAAATACACCAAAACCATAGATCCACCCCAAAACCACCTTACACCTACCTGATGTTCTCCAAAACCCACAATTTACACTTTTCCAACACGATGACCAACGAGAACCCAACAAAACCCAACAGAGACCCCAAAAAACGTCAAAAACACCCCAAACAAGAACGGCATCACCCCCAAAACTCGAAGAAAATACGCCAAAACCATAGATCCACCCCAAAACCACCCTAAACCTACCTGATCTTCTCCAAAACCCACAATCCATACCTATTTAACATAATGACAAAAAAGAACCCAACAAAACCTAATGGAGACCCCAAAACACGTCAAAAACACCCCAACAAATATCGGCATCACCCCCAAAACTGGAAGAAAATACGCCAAAACCATAGATCCACCCCAAAACTACCCGAAACCTACCTGATGTTCTCCAAAACCCACAATTTACACTTTTCCAACACGATGACCAACGAGAACACAACAAAACCCAACAGAGACCCCAAAAAACGTCAAAAACACCCCAAACAAGAACGGCATCACCCCCAAAACTGGAAGAAAATCCGCCAAAACCATAGATCCACCCCAAAACCACCCGAAACCTACCTGATCTTCTCCAAAACCCACAATCCACTCCTATTTAACATAATGACAAACAAGAACACAACAAAACCTAATGGAGACCCCAAAACACGTCAAAAACACCCCAAACAAGAACAGCATCACCCCCAAAACTGGAAGAAAATACACCAAAACCATAGATCCACCCCAAAACCACCCGAAACCTACCTGATGTTCTCCAAAACCCACAATTTACCCTTTTCCAACACGATGACCAACGAGAACACAACAAAACCCAACAGAGACCCCAAAAAACGTCAAAAACACCCCAAACTAGAACGGCAACACCCCCAAAACTGGAAGAAAATCCGCCAAAACCATAGATCCACCCCAAAACCACCCTAAACCTACCTGATCTTCTCCAAAACCCACAATCCACACCTATTTAACATAATGACAAACAAGAACACAACAAAACCTAATGGAGACCCCAAAACACGTCAAAAACACCCCAACAAATATCGGCATCACCCCCAAAACTGGAAGAAAATACGCCAAAACCATAGATCCACACCAAAACCACCCTAAACCTACCTGATGTTCTCCAAAACCCACAATTTACACTTTTCCAACACGATGACCAACGAGAACCCAACAAAACCCAACAGAGACCCCAAAAACCTTAAAAAACACCGCAAACAAAAATGGCATCACCCCCAAAACTGAAAGAAAATCCCCCAAAACCATAGATCCACCCCAAAACCACCCTACACCTACCTGATGTTCTCCAAAACCCACAATCCACTCCTATTTAACATAAAGACAAACAAGAACAAAACAAAACCTAATGGAGACCCCAAAAAACGTCAAAAACACCCCAAAAAATATCGGCATCACCCCCAAAACTGGAAGAAAATCCCCCAAAACCATAGACCCACACCAAAACCACCCTAAACCTACCTGATGTTCTCCAAAACCCACAATCCACTCCTATTTAACATAATGACAAACAAGAACACAACAAAACCTAATGGAGACCCCAAAACACGTCAAAAACACCCCAAAAAATATCGGCATCACCCCCAAAACTGGAAGAAAATCCCCCAAAACCATAGATCCACCCCAAAACCACCCGAAACCTACCTGATGTTCTCCAAAACCCACAATTTACACTTTTCCAACACGATGACCAACGAGAACACAACAAAACCCAACAGAGACCCCAAAAAACGTCAAAAACACCCCAAACAAGAACGGCATCACCCCCAAAACTCGAAGAAAATACGCCAAAACCATAGATCCACCCCAAAACCACCCTCAACCTACCTGATCTTCTCCAAAACCCACAATCCACTCCTATTTAACATAATGACAAACAAGAACACAACAAAACCTAATGGAGACTCCAAAACACGTCAAAAACACCCCAAGAAATATCGGCATCACCCCCAAAACTGGAAGAAAACCCCAAATACCATAGATCCACCCCAAGGACACCCTAAACCTACCTGATGTTCTCCTAATTCCAAAGCACTCTCCCAACCAACATAAAACGCATTAGGAACTCAACGAAACGCAACGGAAACCCCAAAACACTTCAAAATCACACGAAGAAAGGAGAGGATCACTCTCCAAAATAGAAGAAAACCCCAAATACCATGAATCCACGCGAAAAGTCCCCCTAAACCTACCTGAAGTTCTCCAAAACCCACAATTTACCCTTTTACAACACGATGACCATGGAAAACCAAACGAAACACAACGGAGACCCCAAAACACGTCAAAAACAACACAAAAAGTCCAGGATCATCCCCCCCCCCCCCCAAAAAAAAAAAAAAAAACTGAGTACCATATATCCACCCCAAAACCACCCTAAACCTACCTGATATTCTACAAAACCCACAATTTACACTTTTCCACCATGATGACCAACGAGAAGCCAACAAAACCCAACAGAGACCCCAAAAACCTTAAAAAACACCCCAAACAAAAATGGCGTCACCCCCAAAACTGGAAGAAAATCCGCCAAAACCATAGATCCACCCCAAAACCACCTTACACCTACCTGATGTTCTCCAAAACCCACAATTTACACTTTTCCAACACGATGACCAACGAGAACCCAACAAAACCCAACAGAGACCCCAAAAAACGTCAAAAACACCCCAAACAAGAACGGCATCACCCCCAAAACTCGAAGAAAATACGCCAAAACCATAGATCCACACCAAAATAACCCTAAACCTACCTGATCTTCTCCAAAACCCACAATCCATACCTATTTAACATAATGACAAAAAAGAACCCAACAAAACCTAATGGAGACCCCAAAACACGTCAAAAACACCCCAACAAATATCGGCATCACCCCCAAAACTGGAAGAAAATCCCCCAAAACCATAGATCCACCCCAAAACCACCCTACACCTAACTGATGTTCTCCAAAACCCACAATTTACACTTTTCCAACACGATGACCAACGAGAACCCAACAAAACCCAACAGAGACCCCAAAAAACGTCAAAAACACCCCAAACAAGAACAGCATCACCCCCAAAACTCGAAGAAAATACGCCAAAACCATAGATCCACCCCAAAACCACCCGAAACCTACCTGATCTTCTCCAAAACCCACAATCCACTCCTATTTAACATAATGACAAACAAGAACACAACAAAACCTAATGGAGACCCCAAAACACGTCAAAAACACCCCAAACAAGAACAGCATCACCCCCAAAACTGGAAGAAAATACACCAAAACCATAGATCCACCCCAAAACCACCCGAAACCTACCTGATGTTCTCCAAAACCCACAATTTACCCTTTTCCAACACGATGACCAACGAGAACACAACAAAACCCAACAGAGACCCCAAAAAACGTCAAAAACACCCCAAACTAGAACGGCAACACCCCCAAAACTGGAAGAAAATCCGCCAAAACCATAGATCCACCCCAAAACTACCCTAAACCTACCTGATCTTCTCCAAAACCCACAATCCACACCTATTTAACATAATGACAAACAAGAACACAACAAAACCTAATGGAGACCCCAAAACACGTCAAAAACACCCCAACAAATATCGGCATCACCCCCAAAACTGGAAGAAAATACGCCAAAACCATAGATCCACACCAAAACCACCCTAAACCTACCTGATGTTCTCCAAAACCCACAATTTACACTTTTCCAACACGATGACCAACGAGAACCCAACAAAACCCAACAGAGACCCCAAAAACCTTAAAAAACACCGCAAACAAAAATGGCATCACCCCCAAAACTGAAAGAAAATCCCCCAAAACCATAGATCCACCCCAAAACCACCCTACACCTACCTGATGTTCTCCAAAACCCACAATCCACTCCTATTTAACATAAAGACAAACAAGAACAAAACAAAACCTAATGGAGACCCCAAAAAACGTCAAAAACACCCCAAAAAATATCGGCATCACCCCCAAAACTGGAAGAAAATCCCCCAAAACCATAGACCCACACCAAAACCACCCTAAACCTACCTGATGTTCTCCAAAACCCACAATCCACTCCTATTTAACATAATGACAAACAAGAACACAACAAAACCTAATGGAGACCCCAAAACACGTCAAAAACACCCCAAAAAATATCGGCATCACCCCCAAAACTGGAAGAAAATCCCCCAAAACCATAGATCCACCCCAAAACCACCCGAAACCTACCTGATGTTCTCCAAAACCCACAATTTACACTTTTCCAACACGATGACCAACGAGAACACAACAAAACCCAACAGAGACCCCAAAAAACGTCAAAAACACCCCAAACAAGAACGGCATCACCCCCAAAACTGGAAGAAAATACGCCAAAACCATAGATCCACCCCAAAACCACCCTCAACCTACCTGATCTTCTCCAAAACCCACAATCCACTCCTATTTAACATAATGACAAACAAGAACACAACAAAACCTAATGGAGACTCCAAAACACGTCAAAAACACCCCAAGAAATATCGGCATCACCCCCAAAACTGGAAGAAAATCCGCCAAAACCATAGATCCACCCCAAAACTACCCTAAACCTACCTGATGTTCTCCAAAACCCACAATCCACTCCTATTTAACATAATGACAAACAAGAACACAACAAAACCTAATGGAGAACCCAAAACACGTCAAAAACACCCCAAACAAGAACAGCATCACCCCCAAAACTGGAAGAAAATACACCAAAACCATAGATCCACCCCAAAACCACCCTAAACCTACCTGATCTTCTCCAAAACCCACAATCCACTCCTATTTAACATAATGACAAACAAGAACACAACAAAACCTAATGGAGACTCCAAAACACGTCAAAAACACCCCAAGAAATATCGGCATCACCCCCAAAACTGGAAGAAAATCCGCCAAAACCATAGATCCACCCCAAAACTACCCTAAACCTACCTGATCTTCTCCAAAACCCACAATCCACTCCTATTTAACATAATGACAAACAAGAACACAACAAAACCTAATGGAGACCCCAAAACACGTCAAAAACACCCCAAACAAGAACAGCATCACGCCCAAAACTGGAAGAAAATACACCAAAACCATAGATCCACCCCAAAACCACCCGAAACCTACCTGATGTTCTCCAAAACCCACAATTTACCCTTTTCCAACACGATGACCAACGAGAACACAACAAAACCCAACAGAGACCCCAAAAAACGTCAAAAACACCCCAAACTAGAACGGCAACACCCCCAAAACTGGAAGAAAATCCGCCAAAACCATAGATCCACCCCAAAACCACCCTAAACCTACCTGATCTTCTCCAAAACCCACAATCCACACCTATTTAACATAATGACAAACAAGAACCCAACAAAACCTAATGGAGACCCCAAAACACGTCAAAAACACCCCAACAAATATCGGCATCACCCCCAAAACTGGAAGAAAATACGCCAAAACCATAGATCCACACCAAAACCACCCTAAACCTACCTGATGTTCTCCAAAACCCACAATTTACACTTTTCCAACACGATGACCAACGAGAACCCAACAAAACCCAACAGAGACCCCAAAAACCTTAAAAAACACCGCAAACAAAAATGGCATCACCCCCAAAACTGAAAGAAAATCCCCCAAAACCATAGATCCACCCCAAAACCACCCTACACCTACCTGATGTTCTCCAAAACCCACAATCCACTCCTATTTAACATAAAGACAAACAAGAACAAAACAAAACCTAATGGAGACCCCAAAAAACGTCAAAAACACCCCAAAAAATATCGGCATCACCCCCAAAACTGGAAGAAAATCCCCCAAAACCATAGACCCACACCAAAACCACCCTAAACCTACCTGATGTTCTCCAAAACCCACAATCCACTCCTATTTAACATAATGACAAACAAGAACACAACAAAACCTAATGGAGACCCCAAAACACGTCAAAAACACCCCAAAAAATATCGGCATCACCCCCAAAACTGGAAGAAAATCCCCCAAAACCATAGATCCACCCCAAAACCACCCGAAACCTACCTGATGTTCTCCAAAACCCACAATTTACACTTTTCCAACACGATGACCAACGAGAACACAACAAAACCCAACAGAGACCCCAAAAACGTCAAAAACACCCCAAACAAGAACGGCATCACCCCCAAAACTCGAAGAAAATACGCCAAAACCATAGATCCACCCCAAAACCACCCTCAACCTACCTGATCTTCTCCAAAACCCACAATCCACTCCTATTTAACATAATGACAAACAAGAACACAACAAAACCTAATGGAGACTCCAAAACACGTCAAAAACACCCCAAGAAATATCGGCATCACCCCCAAAACTGGAAGAAAATCCGCCAAAACCATAGATCCACCCCAAAACTACCCTAAACCTACCTGATCTTCTCCAAAACCCACAATCCACTCCTATTTAATATAATGACAAACAAGAACACAACAAAACCTAATGGAGACCCCAAAACACGTCAAAAACACCCCAAACAAGAACAGCATCACCCCCAAAACTGGAAGAAAATACACCAAAACCATAGATCCACCCCAAAACCACCCTAAACCTACCTGATCTTCTCCAAAACCCACAATCCACTCCTATTTAACATAATGACAAACAAGAACACAACAAAACCTAATGGAGACCCCAAAACACGTCAAAAACACCCCAAAAAATATTGGCATCACCCCCAAAACTGGAAGAAAATCCCCCAAAACCATAGATCCACCCCAAAACCACCCGAAACCTACCTGATGTTCTCCAAAACCCACAATTTACACTTTTCCAACACGATGACCAACGAGAACACAACAAAACCCAACAGAGACCCCAAAAAACGTCAAAAACACCCCAAACAAGAACGGCATCACCCCCAAAACTGGAAGAAAATCCGCCAAAACCATAGATCCACCCCAAAACCACCCGAAACCTACCTGATGTTCTCCAAAACCCACAATCCACACTTATTTAACATAATGACAAACAAGAACACAACAAAACCTAATGGAGACCCCAAAACACGTCAAAAACACCCCAACAAATATCGGCATCACCCCCAAAACTCGAAGAAAATACGCCAAAACCATAGATCCACCCCAAAACCACCCTAAACCTACCTGATCTTCTCCAAAACCCACAATCCACTCCTATTTAACATAATGACAAACAAGAACCCAACAAAACCTAATGGAGACCCCAAAACACGTCAAAAACACCCCAACAAATATCGGCATCACCCCCAAAACTGGAAGAAAACCCCAAATACCATAGATCCACCCCAAGGACACCCTAAACCTACCTGATGTTCTCCTAATTCCAAAGCACTCTCCCAACCAACATAAAACGCATTAGGAACTCAACGAAACGCAACGGAAACCCCAAAACACTTCAAAATCACACGAAGAAAGGAGAGGATCACTCTCCAAAATAGAAGAAAACCCCAAATACCATGAATCCACGCGAAAAGTCCCCCTAAACCTACCTGAAGTTCTCCAAAACCCACAATTTACCCTTTTACAACACGATGACCATGGAAAACCAAACGAAACACAACGGAGACCCCAAAACACGTCAAAAACAACACAAAAAGTCCAGGATCATCCCCCCCCCCCCCCAAAAAAAAAAAAAAAACTGAGTACCATATATCCACCCCAAAACCACCCTAAACCTACCTGATATTCTACAAAACCCACAATTTACACTTTTCCACCATGATGACCAACGAGAAGCCAACAAAACCCAACAGAGACCCCAAAAACCTTAAAAAACACCCCAAACAAAAATGGCGTCACCCCCAAAACTGGAAGAAAATCCGCCAAAACCATAGATCCACCCCAAAACCACCTTACACCTACCTGATGTTCTCCAAAACCCACAATTTACACTTTTCCAACACGATGACCAACGAGAACCCAACAAAACCCAACAGAGACCCCAAAAAACGTCAAAAACACCCCAAACAAGAACGGCATCACCCCCAAAACTGGAAGAAAATACGCCAAAACCATAGATCCACACCAAAACCACCCTAAACCTACCTGATCTTCTCCAAAACCCACAATCCATACCTATTTAACATAATGACAAAAAAGAACCCAACAAAACCTAATGGAGACCCCAAAACACGTCAAAAACACCCCAACAAATATCGGCATCACCCCCAAAACTGGAAGAAAATACACCAAAATCATAGATCCACCCCAAAACCACCCTACACCTAACTGATGTTCTCCAAAACCCACAATTTACACTTTTCCAACACGATGACCAACGAGAACCCAACAAAACCCAACAGAGACCCCAAAAAACGTCAAAAACACCCCAAACAAGAACGGCATCACCCCCAAAACTGGAAGAAAATACGCCAAAACCATAGATCCACCCCAAAACCACCCGAAACCTACCTGATCTTCTCCAAAACCCACAATCCACTCCTATTTAACATAATGACAAACAAGAACACAACAAAACCTAATGGAGACCCCAAAACACGTCAAAAACACCCCAAACAAGAACAGCATCACCCCCAAAACTGGAAGAAAATACACCAAAACCATAGATCCACCCCAAAACCACCCGAAACCTACCTGATGTTCTCCAAAACCCACAATTTACCCTTTTCCAACACGATGACCAACGAGAACCCAACAAAACCCAACGGAGACCCCAAAAAACGTCAAAAACACCCCAAACTAGAACGGCAACACCCCCAAAACTGGAAGAAAATCCGCCAAAACCATAGATCCACCCCAAAACCACCCTCAACCTACCTGATCTTCTCCAAAACCCACAATCCACTCCTATTTAACATAATGACAAACAAGAACACAACAAAACCTAATGGAGACTCCAAAACACGTCAAAAACACCCCAAGAAATATCGGCATCACCCCCAAAACTGGAAGAAAATCCGCCAAAACCATAGATCCACCCCAAAACTACCCTAAACCTACCTGATCTTCTCCAAAACCCACAATCCACTCCTATTTAATATAATGACAAACAAGAACACAACAAAACCTAATGGAGACCCCAAAACACGTCAAAAACACCCCAAACAAGAACAGCATCACCCCCAAAACTGGAAGAAAATACACCAAAACCATAGATCCACCCCAAAACCACCCTAAACCTACCTGATCTTCTCCAAAACCCACAATCCACTCCTATTTAACATAATGACAAACAAGAACACAACAAAACCTAATGGAGACCCCAAAACACGTCAAAAACACCCCAAAAAATATTGGCATCACCCCCAAAACTGGAAGAAAATCCCCCAAAACCATAGATCCACCCCAAAACCACCCGAAACCTACCTGATGTTCTCCAAAACCCACAATTTACACTTTTCCAACACGATGACCAACGAGAACACAACAAAACCCAACAGAGACCCCAAAAAACGTCAAAAACACCCCAAACAAGAACGGCATCACCCCCAAAACTGGAAGAAAATCCGCCAAAACCATAGATCCACCCCAAAACCACCCGAAACCTACCTGATGTTCTCCAAAACCCACAATCCACACTTATTTAACATAATGACAAACAAGAACACAACAAAACCTAATGGAGACCCCAAAACACGTCAAAAACACCCCAACAAATATCGGCATCACCCCCAAAACTGGAAGAAAATACACCAAAACCATAGATCCACCCCAAAACCACCCTAAACCTACCTGATGTTCTCCAAAACCCACAATCCACTCCTATTTAACATAATGACAAACAAGAACCCAACAAAACCTAATGGAGACCCCAAAACACGTCAAAAACACCCCAAGAAATATCGGCATCACCCCCAAAACTGGAAGAAAACCCCAAATACCATAGATCCACCCCAAGGACACCCTAAACCTACCTGATGTTCTCCTAATTCCAAAGCACTCTCCCAACCAACATAAAACGCATTAGGAACTCAACGAAACGCAACGGAAACCCCAAAACACTTCAAAATCACACGAAGAAAGGAGAGGATCACTCTCCAAAATAGAAGAAAACCCCAAATACCATGAATCCACGCGAAAAGTCCCCCTAAACCTACCTGAAGTTCTCCAAAACCCACAATTTACCCTTTTACAACACGATGACCATGGAAAACCAAACGAAACACAACGCAGACCCCAAAACACGTCAAAAACAACACAAAAAGTCCAGGATCATCCCCCCCCCCCCCAAAAAAAAAAAAAAAACTGAGTACCATATATCCACCCCAAAACCACCCTAAACCTACCTGATATTCTACAAAACCCACAATTTACACTTTTCCACCATGATGACCAACGAGAAGCCAACAAAACCCAACAGAGACCCCAAAAACCTTAAAAAACACCCCAAACAAAAATGGCGTCACCCCCAAAACTGGAAGAAAATCCGCCAAAACCATAGATCCACCCCAAAACCACCTTACACCTACCTGATGTTCTCCAAAACCCACAATTTACACTTTTCCAACACGATGACCAACGAGAACACAACAAAACCCAACAGAGACCCCAAAAAACGTCAAAAACACCCCAAACAAGAACGGCATCACCCCCAAAACTGGAAGAAAATACGCCAAAACCATAGATCCACACCAAAACCACCCTAAACCTACCTGATCTTCTCCAAAACCCACAATCCATACCTATTTAACATAATGACAAAAAAGAACCCAACAAAACCTAATGGAGACCCCAAAACACGTCAAAAACACCCCAACAAATATCGGCATCACCCCCAAAACTGGAAGAAAATACACCAAAATCATAGATCCACCCCAAAACCACCCTACACCTAACTGATGTTCTCCAAAACCCACAATTTACACTTTTCCAACACGATGACCAACGAGAACCCAACAAAACCCAACAGAGACCCCAAAAAACGTCAAAAACACCCCAAACAAGAACGGCATCACCCCCAAAACTGGAAGAAAATACGCCAAAACCATAGATCCACCCCAAAACCACCCGAAACCTACCTGATCTTCTCCAAAACCCACAATCCACTCCTATTTAACATAATGACAAACAAGAACACAACAAAACCTAATGGAGACCCCAAAACACGTCAAAAACACCCCAAACAAGAACAGCATCACCCCCAAAACTGGAAGAAAATACACCAAAACCATAGATCCACCCCAAAACCACCCGAAACCTACCTGATGTTCTCCAAAACCCACAATTTACACTTTTCCAACACGATGACCAACGAGAACACAACAAAACCCAACAGAGACCCCAAAAAACGTCAAAAACACCCCAAACTAGAACGGCAACACCCCCAAAACTGGAAGAAAATCCGCCAAAACCATAGATCCACCCCAAAACCACCCTAAACCTACCTGATCTTCTCCAAAACCCACAATCCACACCTATTTAACATAATGACAAACAAGAACACAACAAAACCTAATGGAGACCCCAAAACACGTCAAAAACACCCCAACAAATATCGGCATCACCCCCAAAACTGGAAGAAAATACGCCAAAACCATAGATCCACACCAAAACCACCCTAAACCTACCTGATGTTCTCCAAAACCCACAATTTACACTTTTCCAACACGATGACCAACGAGAACCCAACAAAACCCAACAGAGACCCCAAAAACCTTAAAAAACACCGCAAACAAAAATGGCATCACCCCCAAAACTGAAAGAAAATCCCCCAAAACCATAGATCCACCCCAAAACCACCCTACACCTACCTGATGTTCTCCAAAACCCACAATCCACTCCTATTTAACATAAAGACAAACAAGAACAAAACAAAACCTAATGGAGACCCCAAAAAACGTCAAAAACACCCCAAAAAATATCGGCATCACCCCCAAAACTGGAAGAAAATCCCCCAAAACCATAGACCCACACCAAAACCACCCTAAACCTACCTGATGTTCTCCAAAACCCACAATCCACTCCTATTTAACATAATGACAAACAAGAACACAACAAAACCTAATGGAGACCCCAAAACACGTCAAAAACACCCCAAAAAATATCGGCATCACCCCCAAAACTGGAAGAAAATCCCCCAAAACCATAGATCCACCCCAAAACCACCCGAAACCTACCTGATGTTCTCCAAAACCCACAATTTACACTTTTCCAACACGATGACCAACGAGAACACAACAAAACCCAACAGAGACCCCAAAAAACGTCAAAAACACCCCAAACAAGAACGGCATCACCCCCAAAACTCGAAGAAAATACGCCAAAACCATAGATCCACCCCAAAACCACCCGAAACCTACCTGATCTTCTCCAAAACCCACAATCCACACCTATTTAACATAATGACAAACAAGAACACAACAAAACCTAATGGAGACCCCAAAACACGTCAAAAACACCCCAACAAATATCGGCATCACCCCCAAAACTGGAAGAAAATACGCCAAAACCATAGATCCACCCCAAAACCACCCTAAACCTACCTGATGTTCTCCAAAACCCACAATCCACTCCTATTTAACATAATGACAAACAAGAACCCAACAAAACCTAATGGAGACCCCAAAACACGTCAAAAACACCCCAACAAATATCGGCATCACCCCCAAAACTGGAAGAAAACCCCAAATACCATAGATCCACCCCAAGGACACCCTAAACCTACCTGATGTTCTCCTAATTCCAAAGCACTCTCCCAACCAACATAAAACGCATTAGGAACTCAACGAAACGCAACGGAAACCCCAAAACACTTCAAAATCACACGAAGAAAGGAGAGGATCACTCTCCAAAATAGAAGAAAACCCCAAATACCATGAATCCACGCGAAAAGTCCCCCTAAACCTACCTGAAGTTCTCCAAAACCCACAATTTACCCTTTTACAACACGATGACCATGGAAAACCAAACGAAACACAACGCAGACCCCAAAACACGTCAAAAACAACACAAAAAGTCCAGGATCATCCCCCCCCCCCCCCCAAAAAAAAAAAAACTGAGTACCATATATCCACCCCAAAACCACCCTAAACCTACCTGATATTCTACAAAACCCACAATTTACACTTTTCCACCATGATGACCAACGAGAAGCCAACAAAACCCAACAGAGACCCCAAAAACCTTAAAAAACACCCCAAACAAAAATGGCGTCACCCCCAAAACTGGAAGAAAATCCGCCAAAACCATAGATCCACCCCAAAACCAACTTACACCTACCTGATGTTCTCCAAAACCCACAATTTACCCTTTTCCAACACGATGACCAACGAGAACCCAACAAAACCCAACAGAGACCCCAAAAAACGTCAAAAACACCCCAAACAAGAACGGCATCACCCCCAAAACTGGAAGAAATTACGCCAAAACCATAGATCCACACCAAAACCACCCTAAACCTACCTGATCTTCTCCAAAACCCACAATCCATACCTATTTAACATAATGACAAAAAAGAACCCAACAAAACCTAATGGAGACCCCAAAACACGTCAAAAACACCCCAACAAATATCGGCATCACCCCCAAAACTGGAAGAAAATACACCAAAATCATAGATCCACCCCAAAACCACCCTACACCTAACTGATGTTCTCCAAAACCCACAATTTACACTTTTCCAACACGATGACCAACGAGAACCCAACAAAACCCAACAGAGACCCCAAAAAACGTCAAAAACACCCCAAACAAGAACGGCATCACCCCCAAAACTGGAAGAAAATACGCCAAAACCATAGATCCACCCCAAAACCACCCGAAACCTACCTGATCTTCTCCAAAACCCACAATCCACTCCTATTTAACATAATGACAAACAAGAACACAACAAAACCTAATGGAGACCCCAAAACACGTCAAAAACACCCCAAACAAGAACAGCATCACCCCCAAAACTGGAAGAAAATACACCAAAACCATAGATCCACCCCAAAACCACCCGAAACCTACCTGATGTTCTCCAAAACCCACAATTTACCCTTTTCCAACACGATGACCAACGAGAACACAACAAAACCCAACAGAGACCCCAAAAAACGTCAAAAACACCCCAAACTAGAACGGCAACACCCCCAAAACTGGAAGAAAATCCGCCAAAACCATAGATCCACCCCAAAACCACCCTAAACCTACCTGATCTTCTCCAAAACCCACAATCCACACCTATTTAACATAATGACAAACAAGAACCCAACAAAACCTAATGGAGACCCCAAAACACGTCAAAAACACCCCAACAAATATCGGCATCACCCCCAAAACTGGAAGAAAATACGCCAAAACCATAGATCCACACCAAAACCACCCTAAACCTACCTGATGTTCTCCAAAACCCACAATTTACACTTTTCCAACACGATGACCAACGAGAACCCAACAAAACCCAACAGAGACCCCAAAAACCTTAAAAAACACCGCAAACAAAAATGGCATCACCCCCAAAACTGAAAGAAAATCCCCCAAAACCATAGATCCACCCCAAAACCACCCTACACCTACCTGATGTTCTCCAAAACCCACAATCCACTCCTATTTAACATAAAGACAAACAAGAACAAAACAAAACCTAATGGAGACCCCAAAAAACGTCAAAAACACCCCAAAAAATATCGGCATCACCCCCAAAACTGGAAGAAAATCCCCCAAAACCATAGACCCACACCAAAACCACCCTAAACCTACCTGATGTTCTCCAAAACCCACAATCCACTCCTATTTAACATAATGACAAACAAGAACACAACAAAACCTAATGGAGACCCCAAAACACGTCAAAAACACCCCAAAAAATATCGGCATCACCCCCAAAACTGGAAGAAAATCCCCCAAAACCATAGATCCACCCCAAAACCACCCGAAACCTACCTGATGTTCTCCAAAACCCACAATTTACACTTTTCCAACACGATGACCAACGAGAACACAACAAAACCCAACAGAGACCCCAAAAAACGTCAAAAACACCCCAAACAAGAACGGCATCACCCCCAAAACTCGAAGAAAATACGCCAAAACCATAGATCCACCCCAAAACCACCCGAAACCTACCTGATCTTCTCCAAAACCCACAATCCACACCTATTTAACATAATGACAAACAAGAACACAACAAAACCTAATGGAGACCCCAAAACACGTCAAAAACACCCCAACAAATATCGGCATCACCCCCAAAACTGGAAGAAAATACGCCAAAACCATAGATCCACCCCAAAACCACCCTAAACCTACCTGATGTTCTCCAAAACCCACAATCCACTCCTATTTAACATAATGACAAACAAGAACCCAACAAAACCTAATGGAGACCCCAAAACACGTCAAAAACACCCCAACAAATATCGGCATCACCCCCAAAACTGGAAGAAAACCCCAAATACCATAGATCCACCCCAAGGACACCCTAAACCTACCTGATGTTCTCCTAATTCCAAAGCACTCTCCCAACCAACATAAAACGCATTAGGAACTCAACGAAACGCAACGGAAACCCCAAAACACTTCAAAATCACACGAAGAAAGGAGAGGATCACTCTCCAAAATAGAAGAAAACCCCAAATACCATGAATCCACGCGAAAAGTCCCCCTAAACCTACCTGAAGTTCTCCAAAACCCACAATTTACCCTTTTACAACACGATGACCATGGAAAACCAAACGAAACACAACGCAGACCCCAAAACACGTCAAAAACAACACAAAAAGTCCAGGATCATCCCCCCCCCCCCCCCCCAAAAAAAAAAAAAACTGAGTACCATATATCCACCCCAAAACCACCCTAAACCTACCTGATATTCTACAAAACCCACAATTTACACTTTTCCACCATGATGACCAACGAGAAGCCAACAAAACCCAACAGAGACCCCAAAAACCTTAAAAAACACCCCAAACAAAAATGGCGTCACCCCCAAAACTGGAAGAAAATCCGCCAAAACCATAGATCCACCCCAAAACCAACTTACACCTACCTGATGTTCTCCAAAACCCACAATTTACACTTTTCCAACACGATGACCAACGAGAACCCAACAAAACCCAACAGAGACCCCAAAAAACGTCAAAAACACCCCAAACAAGAACGGCATCACCCCCAAAACTGGAAGAAATTACGCCAAAACCATAGATCCACACCAAAACCACCCTAAACCTACCTGATCTTCTCCAAAACCCACAATCCATACCTATTTAACATAATGACAAAAAAGAACCCAACAAAACCTAATGGAGACCCCAAAACACGTCAAAAACACCCCAACAAATATCGGCATCACCCCCAAAACTGGAAGAAAATACACCAAAATCATAGATCCACCCCAAAACCACCCTACACCTAACTGATGTTCTCCAAAACCCACAATTTACACTTTTCCAACACGATGACCAACGAGAACCCAACAAAACCCAACAGAGACCCAAAAAACGTCAAAAACACCCCAAACAAGAACGGCATCACCCCCAAAACTGGAAGAAAATACGCCAAAACCATAGATCCACCCCAAAACCACCCGAAACCTACCTGATCTTCTCCAAAACCCACAATCCACTCCTATTTAACATAATGACAAACAAGAACACAACAAAACCTAATGGAGACCCCAAAACACGTCAAAAACACCCCAAACAAGAACAGCATCACCCCCAAAACTGGAAGAAAATACACCAAAACCATAGATCCACCCCAAAACCACCCGAAACCTACCTGATGTTCTCCAAAACCCACAATTTACCCTTTTCCAACACGATGACCAACGAGAACACAACAAAACCCAACAGAGACCCCAAAAAACGTCAAAAACACCCCAAACTAGAACGGCAACACCCCCAAAACTGGAAGAAAATCCGCCAAAACCATAGATCCACCCCAAAACCACCCTAAACCTACCTGATCTTCTCCAAAACCCACAATCCACACCTATTTAACATAATGACAAACAAGAACCCAACAAAACCTAATGGAGACCCCAAAACACGTCAAAAACACCCCAACAAATATCGGCATCACCCCCAAAACTGGAAGAAAATACGCCAAAACCATAGATCCACACCAAAACCACCCTAAACCTACCTGATGTTCTCCAAAACCCACAATTTACACTTTTCCAACACGATGACCAACGAGAACCCAACAAAACCCAACAGAGACCCCAAAAACCTTAAAAAACACCGCAAACAAAAATGGCATCACCCCCAAAACTGAAAGAAAATCCCCCAAAACCATAGATCCACCCCAAAACCACCCTACACCTACCTGATGTTCTCCAAAACCCACAATCCACTCCTATTTAACATAAAGACAAACAAGAACAAAACAAAACCTAATGGAGACCCCAAAAAACGTCAAAAACACCCCAAAAAATATCGGCATCACCCCCAAAACTGGAAGAAAATCCCCCAAAACCATAGACCCACACCAAAACCACCCTAAACCTACCTGATGTTCTCCAAAACCCACAATCCACTCCTATTTAACATAATGACAAACAAGAACACAACAAAACCTAATGGAGACCCCAAAACACGTCAAAAACACCCCAAAAAATATCGGCATCACCCCCAAAACTGGAAGAAAATCCCCCAAAACCATAGATCCACCCCAAAACCACCCGAAACCTACCTGATGTTCTCCAAAACCCACAATTTACACTTTTCCAACACGATGACCAACGAGAACACAACAAAACCCAACAGAGACCCCAAAAAACGTCAAAAACACCCCAAACAAGAACGGCATCACCCCCAAAACTCGAAGAAAATACGCCAAAACCATAGATCCACCCCAAAACCACCCTCAACCTACCTGATCTTCTCCAAAACCCACAATCCACTCCTATTTAACATAATGACAAACAAGACACAACAAAACCTAATGGAGACTCCAAAACACGTCAAAAACACCCCAAGAAATATCGGCATCACCCCCAAAACTGGAAGAAAACCCCAAATACCATAGATCCACCCCAAGGACACCCTAAACCTACCTGATGTTCTCCTAATTCCAAAGCACTCTCCCAACCAACATAAAACGCATTAGGAACTCAACGAAACGCAACGGAAACCCCAAAACACTTCAAAATCACACGAAGAAAGGAGAGGATCACTCTCCAAAATAGAAGAAAACCCCAAATACCATGAATCCACGCGAAAAGTCCCCCTAAACCTACCTGAAGTTCTCCAAAACCCACAATTTACCCTTTTACAACACGATGACCATGGAAAACCAAACGAAACACAACGGAGACCCCAAAACACGTCAAAAACAACACAAAAAG